>NW_027305505.1:322500-495000 GCF_039555335.1 Amphiura filiformis
AAAATAAAATAAGATATGCTAGACTCTTTTGATATAGAATCCTTATTCACATCCATTCATGTAAGTGAAGCTCATGGTATCACCGTGGACCGACTAAAAGTCGCCGACTTTAGTTGACAGGACATCATTCCATGTTTCTGACATTAGACACATGTTGGAGTTTTGTTTGAACAATGCTTATTCATGTTTGAAGAGGATCTATACCTTTAAACTGATGGCCTGGCGATTGGATCCCCCATCTCCCCACCAGTGGCTAACCTGTTTATTAAGTCTTTTGAACAAGAAGCTCTTCGGACCGCTGCAAATCCACCTCGCGTTTGGAATCGATATGGTTTTTTGCGTGCCCTAAACAGCGCATTTATTTTCTCTTGCAGACATAAAAACAAAGAAACAAATAATATGACAAGACAAAAGTACAAAACAAAACAACAACAACAACAACACATGATTATAAGCTATAATGCAATATTCACAAAATGACTCTTAACACAGAACACAATCAGTCAGAAGAGTCACTCCATGACTCAATAGGCACCCATTTGTTGAAATGAATATTTAACTTTGAGAGTCTTTTAGCACAGTAATATTCCAGTTTCCTGGTATACAAAATCATATTTTTAAAAGCATTAAAAGATGGTACTGATCCACCACATCTACATCTGTAGATATACGATATGTTGATGACATACTCTGCGTTATCGAGCGCGAATAGTTAGCATCTTTTCTGGTCCACACTCGTAAGTATGTTATCAAATTTACTTATGAGGAGGAAACCAATGACCAGCTAGCTTTACTTGACATCCTCGTTAAGAGAGAGCCTGACCATTCACTTGATACTACAGTATACGGGAAGAAAACTCACACTGACCTTTTATTTTAACTCGACCCATTCAGAATCAGCCAAACGTTCAGTGTTGCGATCACTGTTCCAAAGAGCTGACAATGTTTCGTCGAACGTTGAGGAGAAACGCCACGAGAAGACATACGTCCGACAAGCTATGAAACTCAACAAGTACCCTTCTAAGTTTGTTCATGACTTTACATCCCGAACTTTACAAGGTCCCATTGTACAACTTACCGGGCTCCACGTCTGAAAACTTGTACGACTCCATGGTGAGGTACCTGATGACCTTGTACACGTCTTCCCGGGTGAGACCATCGTCCTTTACAAAAAACATACATAATTGATTGCACTTAAAAATAATAAGCACCAGCTAAAGTATTTGGTAGAAGGAAATTGTGCATGCGCATCTGCAGGTAAGTGTTGGGGGTATTTAGGTCGGGTTGGGTGTGTATAACTATACGTAGATGAGTAGGGATGTATGTAGGGGGGAGTTACGCACAGACGGCTGAAGCGGGGAGTGGGTTAGCGGGTGACACGTCCTTGATTTTCCCCTAAAAACCCTAATAGAAGAAATAATAAAACAACAACTAGACGGCAGAGTTGTGTTTGACCAAACACGAATATATATGCCCGTGATTCCCACCCTAACCCCTTACCTATATACATATAGACCAGGCTGTAGATGAGCTAGGTGTCACTTGGAGCGTAAACTTATCCCATATGGTTTTTCTAGATCAAAATTTCATGAGGAATAAGAATATCTTGGGTAACAAGCCCCTATCCTGAACAGGCTCCCACAAAAGGGGGGTTCTTTCCGGGGGTCCATTTTTTAAGGATAAAATATCATAAGTTACGTTTAAACACAATAGTGTAGAGCAAACTCTTATAAATCTCATAATGTACACCCAATTAGTAAATTAAACCCAACATATTTGATGTGGTAACAATCTGGAGGGTGGAAGAGTAGTAGGGGGGTTTCTAAAGGACCCCTATTTCCGGGGGGGGTCCATTTTAAAGGAAAACATACCCTAAGTTACGCTTAAACACAAAATAGTATAAAGTACACTCTTTTTAATGCCAAGATTGAACCCACTTATTTTAATAAGCCTTTTATATTTGATGTGGTAACAATATGGGGGGGGGGGTGTAGAAGGGGGGGCTCTAAATATCCACCTATTTAAAAACAACACCAGTGAAATTTGCCTAAAGTTTATTCTTTGTTTGGTATAACCAGATTTTTATGAAGATTAAGTATATCTTGACCAAGAAAGTCAAACTCCTTCATACAAACATCCAGCCACCAACTCCCCACCCCACCCCCCCCCCATACTGGGGGGGTGCCATTCAGGCGTTATGAGCATTTTGAGAATATAATGTGTAATAATGTATGATACTGTAATTTCAAATAATTATGATGCAACACATCTTACAACCTAAAATCAAAATTAATGTTGATATGTTATTCCAAAGCTCGATGGCAACAATACTGTGTGTGTTTGGGGGGGTGGGGGGGCTGGAAGGAAGTCTCTGAAGACCCCATATTTAATAGACGGATGGGGTCTTTAGTCTTTAGGGAATCTTATATTATACGGTTCCAAGCATTTGGGTCCGTAATTTGTAGGAAAATACTTCATACCATTATGTTACCCTTTGGTTCAAATAGGGCACAAATACTTGTTTGTACTATAAAGTTTGCCTTAAAGTTCTACCAATTATGCTTACTTAATCCTCTGTATCGCTTTCATCGCTGTTGCCTACAAAGTCTTCACAATCATGATCTATAAACAGTTCTTGCATATCATCAGGCATAACCTTCTCGAGCCATCTCCGTTCTAGTGATTCTGTCCATCCATTGTCAGCAATGTTTCCAGCCTCATAACTACAAAGGACTGCTGAGCGCCATTCTCTAGCGATAAAGTTTGACCTCAAAATATGAAGTCTCAGTGTATGCTGGCATGGTGGTAGCAATGACACATCAGTGATCTTGTTCTGTTTGGTAAATTTCCGATCAAAGAGTATATACCGGGCCTCGTTGACGCTTTTACACTTTATGCCATACAGCAAGGCAACATATTCTTCAAGGTCTGCCTCCAGGGTTTCAGCAGAAGACACCCCAAGATTGGAAAAGGTATCCAGGAATTTAGGCTTGCATTCAAGTAACTTCCAACAAGTTTGTTTACCTTTACAAAAAAAGGAGGAGTTGTAGTCATTACCTGTGAAGGCATGAAATCCTATCATCCTATCTGATGACACAACTTAAACCTGATTGACCTTATCCAGAGTGTGCTGGAGTCCAAGAGAGAAACTATCCTGGGAAGTCTTAAGAGTGAAGTGGTTTACTTCTCTTCATACCAGAAATGTACTCTCGTGACCAAAGAAGGTACTGCAGAGGTCCCAGAACTTACCACAGAACAAGAAGAAGCTGACACAAAGGTTATCTTGCACGCGCAGTATGTCTTGAGAAATAATGATAGTGGCACAGTCATCATCCGATCTCATTATGGTGACATAGATATTGCAATCCTAGCGTTATCACACTTCATTGATGATGGTGCAAGAGTTGTACTAGATACAAACACAAGCACATATCGCAAGGTTTTAGAATGAGCGACATAGACCTAACACCAGCACAGAAGACATCGCTGATAGGATTTCATGCCTTCACAGGCAATGACTACAACTCCTCCTTTTTTTGTAAAGGTAAACAAACTTGTTGGAAGTTACTTGAATGCAAGCCTAAATTCCTGGATACCTTCTCCAATCTTGGGGTGTCTTCTGCTGAAACCCTGGAGGCAGACCTTGAAGAATATGTTGCCTTGCTGTATGGCATAAAGTGTAAAAGCGTAACGAGGCCCGGTATATACTCTTTAATTTTTTGATCGGAAATTTACCAAACAGAACAAGATCACTGAAGTGTCATTGCTACCACCATGCCAGCATACACTTAGACTTCATATTTTGAGATCAAACTTTATCGATAGAGAATGGCGCTCAGCAGTCCTTTGTAGTTATGAGGCTGGAAACATCGCTAACAATGGATGGACAGAATCACTAGAACTGAGATGGCTCGAGAAGGTTATGCCTGATGATATGCAAAAACTGTTTATAGATCATGATTGTGAATACTTTGTAGGCAACAGCGATGAAAGCGATACAGAGGATTAAGTAAGCATAATTGGTAGAACTGTATAGTACAAACAAGTATTTGTGCCCTATTTGAACCAAAGGGTAACATAATGGTATGAAGTATTTACCTACAAATTACGGACCCAAATGCTTGGAACCGTATAATAAAAGATTCCCCTAAAGACTAAAGACCCCATCCCGTCTATTAAATATGGGGTCTTCAGAGACTTCCTCTTCCAGCCCCCCCCACACACACAGTATTGTTGCTATCGAGTTTTGGAATAACATATCAACATTAATTTTGATTTTAGGTTGTAAGATGTGTTGCATCATAATTATTTGAAATTACAGTATCATACATTTTTACACATTATATTCTCAAAATGCTCATAACGCCTGAATGCCCCCCCCCCCCTGTTTGGGGGTGGGTGGGGTGGGGAGTTGGTGGCTGGATGTTTGTATGAAGGAGTTTGACTTTCTTGGTCAAGATATACTTAATCTTCATAAAAATCTGGTCATACCAAACAAAGAATAAACTTTAGGCAAATTTCACTGGTGTTGTTTTTAAATAGGGGCCATTTAGAGACCCCCCTTCTACACCCCATCCCCCATATTGTTACCACATCAAATATAAAAGGCTTATTTAAATAAGTGGGTTCAATCTTGGCATTAAAAAGAGCGTACTTTATACTATTTTGTGTTTAAGCGTAACTTAGGGTGTGTTTTCCTTTAAAATGGACCCCCCCCGGAAATAGGAGTCCTTTAGAGACCACCCTACTACTCTTCCACCCTCCAGATTGTTACCACATCAAATATGTTGGGCTTAATTTACTAATTGGGTGTACATTATGAGATTTATAAGAGTTTGCTCTACACTATTGTGTTTAAGCGTAAGTTACGGTATGTTTTCCTTTAAAATGCCCCCCCGAAATAGGGGTCCTTTAGAGACCCCCTACTACTCTTCCACCCTCCAGATTGTTACCACATCAACTATGTTGGGCATAATTAACTAATTGGGTGTACATTATGAGATTTATTAGAGTTTGCTCTACACTATGTGTTTAAACGGAACTTATGATATTTTATCCTTAAAAAATGGACCCCCGGAAAGAACCCCCCTTTTGTGGGAGCCTTTTCAGGATAGGGGCTTGTTACCCAAGATATTCTTATTCCTCATGAAATTTTGATCTAGAAAAACCATATGGGATAAGTTTACGCTCCAAGTGACACCTAGCTCATCTACAGCCTGGTCTAATAAGGATTAAGTGGACACATGCTACTGAGCTATTGCCGCATCCTGATTTAGTAATCCTTAGAAATAGCGTGAGTAGCACAAGGCTAACATCCTATATAATACAGTGTTAATGCTGTTCCAGTTAAATTACATACCCATTGACTTGGCTGTTCCATTTAATTTACATACTCCCTCTGAAAATGGCCCCAAAATGGCTGTTCTATTTGATTTACATACCTCCTCTAAAATGGCTGTTCCATTTAATTTACATACTCCTCCTGGAAAAGCTTTATAACAATACCTATAAACATGAGAATTAACTGGACACATGCTAATGAGCTATTGTCACATCCTGATTTAATAAAACCTTAGAAATAGCGAGATGAGCACAATGTTGACATCCTATATACCTTTTACGTAGAGATGGTGACATTCCTATGATAAATATACACATATTGCTTCCTGTAGCATATGAACTTTGACCTCTGGAGTCACAGCTACAATATAATACTTTTTGGGGTCGTGGGTCATCATTATACTAGTTTTGATTTGATTTGAGTTTATTAAGCATATCATCGTAAGAGTCAAATAACATATTGCACAGAACATATATACAAAAACATAATTATTATAAAATACAAATTAAAACATAAAAATTGACACGATAATATGCCAAGGATATCCCTTAAAGTCAGCGACTTATTTCCAAAGGGGTCCTTATAACTAACAATGAAAATATATATATATTACAACTATTTAAAACATGAAACACCTAAATTACAATATTTAAAACTATATAACCATGTGGTCTAAGAGGATAATTTTAGCATCTTTTTTAAACCTTGATTTTATTTTGCACAATTTGACATTTTCAGGAAGTTTGTTCCAATCATGGATTGCATTGTAAAAAAAGGAAGCCGAATCTGCTGTTTTGATTTTTGGAACTTGGAAGTTAAAATTGCTACCCCTAGTGTTATAACGATGAAGATGAGATAATTTGACAAAGTTTTCTTTCATATAGCTTGGGCAAACATCATGAAAAATATTAAAAACATGGTTCAAACGGAGCTGCTCAGCCCTTGTCCTGATATTTGAAATGCCTAAATCCTGAAAGTCAGCTTTGTTAATATGATACATGTGATCTTTGCCCAGAATAAATCTGATAACTTTGTTCTGAGCTCGCTGCAATCTGATCGAATGATATTTAGAAATGGCACAATACCAGGAGGAAATAGAATAATTAAACAGGCACAAAACAAGAGCTGAGCAGACCATTTTCTTCATTTTTTGATTAAAAAAATTTGCTTGTCTGTAGAGTAATTTCAAACGAGAATTAACTTGTTTCACAATTTTGGTTGCAATTTCCTCACCATCAAGAAACTGATTAAGTTCTAGACCAAGATAAACAACAGTATGCTTAGACTTAATTATTTGACCATTGTTAAGAATGATAGAAAAATCAGAAACATTATTGACCTTACGCTTCGATCCAAAGAGAATCAGTTCAGTTTTGCCTGTGTGCAGGAGAGATTATTTTCTATAAGCCATTTATTGCAGCTCTCCAAGTTATCACGAAGAACATGACTGATTCTCTCTGGATCTTTGTCGGAATATATCAAAGCACTATCATCAGCATACTGCAACATAACACAATTAATAGAAGTGGACATGTCATTAACATAGCATAGGAATAAAAGAGGACCTAAAATACTGCCTTGGGGAACTCCGCATGCTATGACAAGAGGATCAGACTCAACCCCATTAATTTGAACAATTTGTTTACGATCACAAAGATATGATTCAAACCAGGCTGTGGACTTAACACCCATGGCAGACAGTTTGTTACACAAGATGTTATGGTCAACACTGTCAAATGCCTTCTGGATATCTAATAAAACCATCCCAGTATAGAAGCCAGCAGCAGTTTTCTTTCTGATATGATCTTGAAGGTGAATGAGGCAAGTGTCAGTTGAGTATGATCCTCTGAAGCCAGATTGGAATTCATAAAGAAGTTTATTTTCAACCAGGAATTTGTTCAATTGGAAAAAGACAGCCTTTTCTAAAATTTTGGAGACAACTGGGAGAATGCTAACAGGTCTATAATTACCTGCATCCAGCCTACTCTTCTTTTTGTAGAGAGGGGTGACTTTTGCCAATTTCATTTGAGTTGGAACAATGCCGGACCGAAGAGAAAGGTTGATAATGAAAGTGATTGGCCCTTTAATAGCCTCTGCCGCATCTTTGATAAAACGGGCTGGAAGGTTGTCAAGTCCAGTGCTCTTGCTTGTATTAAGATTGTTTAATTCCTCAACAATCCACTCCTCGCAAACCTCTTGAAGTTCAAAGGAGTCAGCTGGAACATTCTTATAAAAATCTTTAAATGTGTCTGTATCAACACTATAATCAAAAGTAGATTGCTTGGGAAGTTTACCAACCAGACTTGAAGCAATTTCAGTAAAAAAATGATTGAAATGATCCGCAACATCCCTTTTGTCAAAAAGCTTTTCACCCTCAACATCTAAAACAATACCGTTAGATTCCTTAGTACTTTTCTGATACCCAAGGGTTTTAAGTTGTTTCCACAATTGCTTTGGATTATCCTTGTTTTCCTCAAGTTTATCAACAATATAATTTCGTTTTGCATTTTTGATGTCATTGTGTAATTTATTACGCAACACACGGTACATATTGTAGTGTTCAGGGTCATGTTTGTCTCTCCGTGATCTACGCAGCCAACTATCCCGTTCCCGAATACTCTCAAGAATTTCAGCTGTGATCCAGGGCTCAGAATGATTTTTTATTCTAATCTCTTTAAGAGGAGCCACAGAGTCAAGGATAGTGGTGAATAGATCACAGAAAGACATCCATGCCTCATCAACACTGGTACAGTTGTAAACCGAAGACCAATTCTCATTGTTTAAAATTTCAACAAAACTGTCCTTATTGTACTTCCTTGTAGAACGGATTTGAATACATTTGTGAGAAAATGACTTTTGTTTCATACTACTCCTTGTGCAATAGGTTATATAATGATCACTGACACCATACTTGATAACACCATATTTCTTGATTTTTTGCATGTTATTACATATCACATGATCAATTGCTGATTTAGAAGTAGCAGTAACTCTAGTAGGTGTAAAAATTAAAACCAGATTGGCTGAGCATTTCTTGATATTTCTTATAATAGGAATCAAAACGAATACTGCACATGTTCATATCACCATACTAAGTATGAACTCTGAGGGCGCTATAGTTCTTGAGCTAGAGATGTTTCAAATTTTACACATATTGCCCCCTGAAGCCCATGACCTTTGACCTCTGGGATCGATGCTACCCCGGGACATTTCTAGGGATCACGGGCCATCATTATGCCAAGTTTGGGCCCCGAGCTACTTTAGTTTTTGAGCTAGAGGAGTGCAAAAGACTGATCTTGAGAAAGAGAAGAAGAAGTAGAAAAAGGATGAGAAGAATAAAGAGCACTAGATGGCACAGATGTGTTTGAGCAAACACGAATATTTATACCCGTGGCCCCTTTTACCTGCTCACAGACGAAAACGTGGTGGCCATCATGTAGAAGCCGTTGTTAAAAGCTTTAATTTATATAAGAATTATCCTCATAGCACTTAGAATAAAAAAGCGCCAAATTGGGTGCCAATTCCAATAATTGGTAACCATCATGTGAAAGCCCTTGTTATAAACGTTAATTGATATAAGTATCATCCTCATAGTACCTAAAATAAAAAAGCGTCCAATTAGGCGCCAAATCCTAAAGTTGGTGACCATCATGTTGAAGCCCTTTTTATAAGCTTTAATTGAAATAAGTATCATCCTCGTAGCATTTAAAATAAAAAAAGCGCCCTGAGGGCGCTGTAGATCTTGAGCTAGAGCTGTTTGAAATTTTACACATATTGGTCCCTGTAGCCCATGACCTTTGACCTCTGGGGTCGATGTTGCTGCAGTAAATATCTAAAGGTCATGGGCCATCATTGTACTAAGTATGAACCCTGAGGGCGCTATAGTTCTTGAGCTAGAGATGTTTCAAATTTTACACATATTGCCCCCTGTAGCCCATGGCCTTTGACCTCTGGGGTCGGGGTACTCTAGAATGTTTTTAGGGGTCATGGGTCATCATTGTACCAAGTATGGGCCCCGAGGCTACTTTAGTTCTTGAGCTAGGTGAGAGCAAAAAACTGGTCTTGAGAAGAAGGAGGAGGAGAAAGAGACGAAGGAGAAGGAGAAGCCGAAGACTAAACACAACAAATACAATATATATGCCCCGTGTACAGGCATAGATATTTGAACTTTGCATCTTCCTTTCTAGCACGAACAACGTCGTGCTTTAATTTAAGCCCGAATAAGGTAAAATTGCAAAACACATGTTCATTTGGGCTATAATAGTCTAACATTTTCATTTTTGCGCGCTTTGCCTGAGCTCAAAAATAAAAAAATAAAATACGCTCGTCCCCCGACCCCTCCTAAATTGTAATGACACGTTAACGGTCGCAAACACTCAAACAGTGTACAAGGTGAAATTTTACAAAATTTTGCCAAAAATGTTCAAGGTCATGTCATGGTTATCCGAGGTCAGCTGAATATGAAACTTGGTGGATATGATCTCCATTGAGCTTTTTGTTACAAACGCATTTAGCATACATTTGCTTAAGTAAATCCAGCTTTCAACCTGACAATTCTTGATTATTTTACGGTATTATTCAATTAAATGTCAATACGTGGTGGTCCAAAAAGAACTTTACCCTATTCAAAAGGTTAATTTTCGAAGTTTAGTGGTATTTCCGAGAATAGTGGTGAAAAAATCAAAGGAAATTAAGTTAAATAAACAAAATGGTGCTATTTTAAAGTCATTTGGCCCAAAATCACTTCGTCCACACGTATATCAATGGGGTGTGTCAATTACCATCATCATTGCGTTCGGAACACGGACAATGTTGGTTAACACCATCCGCTTGTCATTCAAAAATGATAAATGTTTTACATGCATGGATGAATTACAATCCCAGACTTTAGTACTCGTTAGTTATGCCAGATACAATATTGTACCCGAACTTTACTCACGTCATTGGCAAAGAATTATGAAATTAACACAACAATCGCAATTTATTTTTGAATATGTTTTCATTAAATACCTGAAACAACCGGTGGTTTAAAGTCTTACGTGCAGTTGTTTAAAGCATTAAAGCATTTTCTGGTTAGCCGTTAAGGCAATAATTGTATAAGGTTGACAACAGTAGCTGAGTTTAAGGCTTTTAACCAATTATTAGAAGAGAGGGCCACGTAAACAGCGCGTGTTTAAGATTGGCTTAAGATTGGCTATCGGAAAAATAAGAGTGTAATGTGTTTACATATCAATGTATTAGTGTTGTTTTTGTTTGAAAACAACCAGAACTGGGCAACGAAATGTAGTGGGATCTTGTCTGCCCTGTAATGCTTGTTCCTTAACTTATTCATGATTTTCACTACTATCAAATTATACGCATATTAATGAAAATGATGTACATTTAATACCACACATAGGTTTACCTTTTTGAGTACTCGATTCAGGAATGAGTGGCGTATAGTATCTTTTGTTACCTATAAAAGAATAAACGGAAACAAATACATGTAGTAATAGATCAAGCTAAATCAATGTTTTACCAAAGGAAATAGTGCGCGAAGGACAACAACAACAAATTATGCTTGCAAAACATATTTGTTTGGTTTGTCAACTAAATGAAATTGTTTATAAATTGTTTAAACGTGAAGGATTAGTCATTCAAAATGAAAAAAATGGCAGAAAACGAAGAAAACAACAGTCAGACGAAGTTAAAGCCCCATTCAAATACATGTAGCTAATTTATATACTGTCAGTATATAAATTACATATTTATATAAAATGCCTTATTTTGTCTTGAATACACGGCTTTCGGCTGAACCACCATCAGGCTATGTTAGCACATCTATGATAAAGACAAAGGTACCAACATCTGAATTTTGATCATTTTTACGATGTCCGGATGAGCAAATCACTGAATGGGCCTTTAATACAATACGCTTAGCTCGTGTATTGAAATGTGTTGCCCGCTTTGTAACCACAAAAATTGATTTTTTTTAAAGAATCAAAACCATACTAATCGTATTGTTCTTCTATACTCGCGTGTCCATATCAATTATAGTTGTAAATGCTCATTTTTGTTTTAACAAATCGTGACATTCAATGCATCATGTATATCGTGACATTCGATAGTCAGGTTGACTAGTGTTTTTGGTATTTGCGGTATGTTTGTGACTGGTGCAAGTCATACAGAGTGAATGTTGTCGGTGTACTGGCTGATTCGCAAACTCTGAACTTCGGTCTCTCACAAGGCTCTCTAATCGGCCCACAGTCAGTATCTTTTTACACTGATCCAATGCCATTATCATCAGTAGTCATTAGAATGTAAAAAGAAAAAAAAAATACTTCTATGCCGAATATATACAGCGTATATACATTCCATTCAGTACACGCAATACATTTGAACTAGACAATGTCATTTTGGGGGGTAGATTCTTGGCACCCATGTTCAAACACATAAAATATAATATCACTGATTAAGAAAAAAATGGGTGCCAGTTTTTCCATTAACATTTAGAGCCTCCATTTTCAATTTCAAAATGGCCGCCAATTTTTAAAAAATAATTTGCCAATTATCCATGACTATTCATCCAAATGTCATACAATATTTACTATATTTGATCTAAACAATAAGAACACTAGACATACTCTAAATCAGCAAAAATCCAAGATGGTCGCCATGTTTCAGGCTGCGTAAAATGAACCAATGGACATAGGAAAATGCTTTTAATGACTAACCATATTTTTTGGCATATGAGGAACACATGACTGGAACACGATTTAATAAGGCCAATTACTATAAATAATATGTATATAGTCCCCGCCCTCACCGATGTTTGGATATTTTCAAATATCTTGCTATGTTTCTTCTTTGCTCCCTTTCTATGTTTCTAAAATTGTTGTAATAAAATGACATGTTAAGAAGTTCTTGGTTATCATTTATAAACTCATTGCAAATACTATCTTTAAGTTAGCGGTAGGGCTTTGGGGAAATAACACAAATATTAGGGGTTTTCCCGTTTTTTATGATGAGTTGACAAATACTTTGCAATTGAGTAATTGGTCCTAATTGATCCTAATTGCGTCAATGATCTTCTGGATATTGGCCAAACTTGACCGGAGCTGGAGCAACATGAGAAAGAACTGCCAGTAGCTTATTGTCTAGGTTTCGTCACCCCAAGGTCAGAGGGTCAAAACAAGTTGGTATCAATACCATATTCTGGCGCCAGATATTAGCCTGACATGGGCATGGCGTATAATGTTCAATCCATGCTCCTTAAGTGGTGGCAGTTTGTCAACTCCTTCTGAAAAAATATGTTTAGTATTATAATAACAAATTTAAAAATTATGTTTCCGTCGATCATGCTACTGTTTTTCCAAGTCCCTGTTCATTCTTGCTTGAACAAAAAAAAGCATGGTTGATTGCCCAATGTGGAGTACACTTGGAAAGAAACTCGTCATGAAAGTTGCAAAGCATCCCTTCTTTCCATTTCCTTGGATATGTCCTGTCGCATCACAGCCTGTGAGAGCATGTCAGTTGATCAAAGCTGCTGATTTCTCTGGGCCAAGCTTGTCATATATGGGCTGCAGGGAGACTTTGCGCCGTCTTTTGCTTAAGTTTATTCATGATAAGTGCGGAATAGTTGCCAAGTAGTGGTGTTCTACGTAGAGCCAAAGTAGCACATCTGTGTATTGTGAATATATGAGTGGAAAGGTAGAGAGTTAGCGAATCCTTTGTGCTGTTGCTGACGAGAATATTAGACGAATGTACCCTATTCAGCGTTAGCTTTGGATATTTAATTATTTTCGTTTTTCCACCCGACTTACCCGGGTGAAAAATCAATAAAATAATTAAGTGTCCAACGCTAACGTTAAACAGGGAGCCTCCGCCTTATCCATATTGTCGTCTTTGATGCCTGTTGAGTCTTGATCAATATAGAATTTAGCTCCCTCATCTTGCCTTTCTGCTGTTATCTGATCTGTTCCTTCTGTGATGCTTTCTTTGTGTATTTATCAAATATAACTTACACTTGACAATATCCTTGAGCTTTTGGGTCAATGAGTAAATGAGGAAAGACGATGGAGAATGTGCGGAATAATGTAAACGTAAGTTTATATCGCTGCCCGGATGAGAATAAGAAGCTGCTAAAAGCTATGGCAAAACCGTCATTCTCGAGAGCGAGAATATTCAACCCGAGCCTAGCTGGAGTAGAACAGCACAAAAAAAAGTGTTGTTGAACAAGCCCATTTATGTTGGGATGGCGATTCTCGATCTGAGCAAGCAGCACATGTACGACTTCTACTACAATCATCTGATGAAGCGATACGGAGATAAGTGCGAGTTGTTGTACACCGACACCGATTCTCTGTTAGTTCACATCGAGACTGATGACATGTATCGCGATATGGCTGAAGGGTGTCAAAAAATGCGTCGTGAAGAAAAACTTGACTCACGAGCTGTACAGAGAATCTTTGAATGATACAAAGATCTTTCGACATGGTATGAACGCTTTGAAAAGCACAAAATATATGGAATTAATTTGACGAAGATCACGCTCTCTCCCCTTGATACAAAGCGTTGGATCTCGGAGGATGGAATTCGCACTTTGGCGTACGGTCACTACCTTTTGAGAACTCCATCCGGAGGTAGTTGAGTGTTGGATGGTACGATCAACAGCTCTTCTCTAACGAAACCTCTTTTGGACCATCTTCCAAGTAGTACATCATAGGCTCTCCGGGTTTTGCGATGACACTCCCTATTTGATACAAATCCAAAGACCATATCGGATCAGTCGCTCTTTTTCGTTCACCACCCTCTAGCTCTCCAGGTTGATACAAATACCTCACATCAACTCCCGAAGCCACCCGTTCTTCATTCGCGTTTTTAGTAGGTGCTGAAGGTTTAGCGACAACTTCTTTCTTTTTGATTGCATCAATCGGTTTCATTCCTATCAAACGAGTCTCCTCGTTGTTTATAGCCTTCACAACTTCTGGCAATCTTGCCACCTATTCTGTAGACCTCGTACCGTTTTCCCCTCGAGCTTCTATCAAGATTTCTTGCGCGTATTGATGTCCAAACAACCTCTCGGCTAAAGTTCTATTAAATCTTTCTACGATTGCCTGAGCCATGTGCTGTCCAGCTTCTCCTCTTCGCACGCTCACGTTATGCTTTTTCATGAGTTCGTTTACTTTTCCCATGAACTCCTTTCCTGGATCGACTTGCAAAAGGTTTGGCCATTTAAGCGGGCCTCTTGAGTAAATTTTTTTCGAAAGCTTTGACAACCTCCCCAGACTCCAGCGAGCTCAGTGGTTCAGCCTCTGTGTACCTACTTGCAACATCCACCACAGTAAAAGCGTATTTGTAAAGCTTACGTCCTCTACCAGGCCTGTCGTGAGGTAAAAAAAGAAGGTCAGCCTGGTGAACCTCGTTGGGGGGTGCTCACGCTGAATTTTGCTCTAGGGATGTACTTTGGAGGTGGAAGGTAGATCTGCCAAATAGTCTGCTTTTTCAAAAAGTCCGCAGCTTTTTTCTTTTGTCGTCCCAGCTTCTTTCGCCAACTTGTCTATTGCTGAGACGCCTTTCCAGTATCCTTTTGGACTGTAATATATTTTTGAAAGTTTGGCGTCCATTTTCTTTATTTTCACATCAATTCGTGAAATTTTTCTAGTAGTCCAAATTTCTCGGCGTATTCTTCCAGCGCGTTCATATCTCGCTGATCGACCGAGTTCTTCTGAAGAAAATCAACCGTCTTTTCGAGAATATGAATTTCTTCTGTCCGTTCAGGTATAATCCAAGGTGGTTTTAAGCACAGCCTCATTTTGTACCGATCCTTGTACCACGCGGCAAAGCACAGTAGCAAGGCGTGCGCTTGAAATCTCACCTTACTTCCGTTGTACCCGCTCGCGGCAACAAACAGGTTTCCGAGACTTGTTCCGTTCCATGCGAAAAAATCTCCTTTGGGCGCATCCTGTAGCTGCTCGAATATTTCATCGTCAGCTAGCTCAAAATAAATTGACATTTTGTAGTTGACTAAATTATAATTCTATTCAACTGGACTTACTATTTGTGATGGCTACGGTATCACGTCATATCCATGACGCATCATCAGGCCGACTGGTCTTGAATTGGCTCTGTATTCTTGACCTGTGACGTCACGATGGTAGAAGTGACGTCACACGAGAGTCGTCGAGGGATCTTCCTGATGGTCGGTTCGTAACTCTTGGACAAGTTGTGGCGTAGTCCCCCTCCGCGATTCAAAGTTGGCTCCTCCCTGCGAACATATATAGCTTCCTTCACCCCTCTTTCATACCACCTATGTTCTTTATCAAGCACAATAACGTCCTTGTCCTCAAAGTTGTGTTTGGCTGCTTTGAGGTGCGTGTATACCGCCGAGTCGTTGAGCCCTGTTGAACTGGGTCGACGATGTTGATACATGCGCTTGTGGAGCGGTTGTTTTGTCTCCCCTATGTAGTAGTTCTCACAATCCGAATCCTGGCAGTTAATCGCATAAACAATGTTGCTTTGTTTGCGTTGCGGGATCTCGTCCTTCGGATGGACTAACTTTTGTCTCAGAGTGTTGCAAGGTTTTAATGAGACAGGGATCTGGTGCTGTCCGAAGATCCTCTTTAACTTCTCAGAAACATCTGAGACATAAGGGAGAGTGATACCGAACTTGCGGGTGCTCGAAGCGGTGGTAGAAGATTGTTTGGACGATGTTTGGTCCTTTTGCGGTTTCAAAGCTTTATGGAACGTCCAGTCCTTGTACCCACAGGTACCCAAGGCCGACTTCAGATGTTCGCGTTCACCAGCTTTAGCTTCGTCCGTTGACGGGATGGTCTCCGCGCGGTGAAAGAGCGTTTTGATCACACCGAGTTTGTGGATAAGTGGATGATGGGAATCAAACTGTAAATATTGGTCCGTATGTGTGGCTTTCCTGTATACTGATGTTGAGAGAGTGCCGTCTGACTGAATTTTGACCAAACAATCCAAAAAGGGTAACTCGTTATTGGTCGCACCTTCCTGGGTGAACTTGATATTGCTGTCAACAGAGTTAATGTGGTCAAAAACGGATCTAGTTCGCTCTTTTTGATCTTAACGAGAGTGTCATCGACATATCGGAACCAATGCGACGATGAAATACCACTGTAAGAGTCTAGTGCAGTCTGTTCAAAGCGTTCCATGTAAAGGTTCGCGACAATTGGGGAAACGGGGGACCCCATCGCACATCCATGATTTTGTTTGTAACATTTCCCTTCAAACACGAAATAAGTTGAATTGAGGCACAATTCCAAAAGCGAACAAATTTGGTCCACGTTCAAGTTGGTTCGTTGACCTAGGGTATTGTCAGCGTGTTAAGCTTCCTTGACTGCGTTTACAGCGCCCTCCGGTGGGACACTAGTGAACAAGGCCGAAACGTCGTATGAGGTGATAGTTTCGTCAGATTCAACCTTAATGTCCTTTAATTTGTCCACAAGATCGGTAGAGTTGACAACATGATGACAAGATTTGCCAACTAAGGGCCCAATAATACCAGCCAAATGCTTTGCGAGATTTTAAGTCACTGATGAAATACAACTGACAATTGGTCTCAAAGGCACATTTTGTTTATGAATTGTTGGTAGGCCGTAGAAACGAGGCACTGACTCAGATGGGCTGAGTTTGTAATACAACGCACGATCGATGGCCTCAGATTCTTCCAAAGCTTTGAGGGAATCACTAACTTTCTTCTTGTAACCAGAAGTAGGATCCCTCTTGAGAGGTTGGTAAACTTTTGTATCACTCAAAAGATCGTTGGCTTTGTTTACATAGTCAGATTTGTCAATAACTACTGTGCATCTACCTTTATCAGCCGGTAGCACTAAGATGTCAGAGCCACAACTTGTCCAAGAGTTACGAACCGACCATCAGGAAGATCCCTCGACGACTCTCGTGTGACGTCACTTCTACCATCGTGACGTCACAGGTCAAGAATACAGAGCCAATTCAAGACCAGTCGGCCTGATGATGCGTCATGGATATGACGTGATACCGTAGCCATCACAAATAGTAAGTCCAGTTGAATAGAATTATAATTTAGTCAACTATTTGATCTACCTGGATGATTGATAATATTCATAAATAAATTGACATCTTGTTGGTTTTATTTAATAAACGGCAATGTTAGTTACATTTTGGTTATGCGCATCGTGTCTTTTGGACACCCCAGAAAGAAGGATGAGGATGGAAGTCAGACGCATGACTGAGGCGCTGGAAAAGTACAACCTAGCCCGCGAGGCGGAAAAAAAATTTGGTTTATGAAATTGCGAATTGAAAGCAAAAATAAAAGCGAAAAAATGAATCCTGAACAATTCAAAAAACTGGTCGAGGAGCAAAAGTCGACTATCCTGAAATGGCGAGACTTGAAACAAGGCGAAATTTTTGAAATCAGGGACTTCAGATACATTAAAACCGAGTTCAGCGAGGCAGCGTGTGTTATTGAGCTCGCGGATGGTCGTGAAGTTTGGGCACCGTATACGCTGAGCAAACAACTTAAGGAAAGAGAGGAAGATTTTCAACATTTGTGTTGCTATGTGATGCCAAAGGGACTTGTTCCCTCAAAAAGCAACCCAAAACGAGATTATTATTCATTTGACATTGTCTGGGAGTCTAAAGAAGAATCTGAAAAAATAGAGCTGATTTTGGGTCTGAAGAAGAAGATGTTTGAAAAGCCGAATTTTCGCAGGTGCGCTTGCGAAATTTGCGAGAAGAGAAAAAACAGAGCCAAAAACAGAGCTGCCACCTGTTTGAGAGTCCAGCTTGGAATGGAATTCGACGTTTGTTTGAAGAACTGTCAACAAAAAGCCCCTCGAGTGTCGAGGGTATTTTTTTGACGTAAAACCGCCATTATGTGCAAGTTTTGCGTTTGTGGGAGTCGAAATGATTGTTCGCTTTGTCGTAAATTGCAAATCGTGACCCTTCGTTTTGCGATGTTGAAGAGAGTTGGAGCGCCTTTGGCAAAATTTTACAAACTTGCGTACGAATATTTGAGCTCGGAAAAATACCACCGGCTTCTGTTCACTCCTCCGAGCCCACTAAAAGTTTGCAAAGACTGTGCTAGCTCGAGCATTCTTGTTGATGACCTGCCTACATGCTTGGACTGTCGCGTTATTCAATCGGAATTATATTTTATGAACGAGTTTAATGTTGGAGCAAGGTTGCATCCCCGACCACAGCAAAAAAAAAAAAATAGTGGGAAGGGTACCCCAGGCGCAAAAAAATTCTGGAGGTTCAAAAAAGGATCTCCAGAATTTTTTTTTTGCACCAGTTGTGGGTTGCTGGGCTTTTCCCATCAGACAAAGTTATATACGAGAACTCCAGTCGCGACCATACCCATTCCGACCAAGGCCAGTTTTCCATTTTTGATAGACTCAGTTTGCTCCTCATCGAGATAATTGTATAAACGTATAAGTGCCCCAGTAAGATTGTAATATTGTCGCATCGCGTCGTCGAAGTCCTCGAAAGTTTTTTTTTTTTTTTCCGCGTGGCCCTGCCGTTTTAGCTGCTGGTTGATATAATCAATTCTCTGAAGACGAGCCTGGTTCCAAGAATCGCGATCGTGTTGGAGTTTTTCTAAAGCGAGGTCGTGTCTCTTCCTTTCTGCCGAACTAGACAGAATGCTAAAAAGATAATTTGAACCGCTGAATGCGAGAGCGTTCACCAAAGCTCCTCCAGCCATCATGAGTATTGAAGCCATTTTCCTTTTATTTTGTGCAATTCCTTTTATTTTGTGTGATTTTTTACTCTAATTTTTTTTAATTTGTACCAAAGGCCATCTACTTTTGACTGGGCTGACTTTAGTCCAATTTTTTTATTAACAATTGCTGAAATATTTCCATGATTAATGTCAAGAGCTCTTCCTGTAGCACACATACTTTTGAAGTTTCTTTTTTTACCTGTTTCAACACAAATTGCTACGATTGGAATAGGAGTTTTATTATTGTTTCCTCTTCGTCCGGCTGGAGCTTTTTGGCAGTTTTTTAAACGTGTAAGAAGCTGAAGATTGTCGATGTGATTGTTTATTCTACTACCATCGATGTGATCTACATCAAGATTGGATAGGATTTCCCCTTTGAAGCACTCGTAGACAAATCTGTGTACTTGGTACATTTTTTGTTTGCCATTCAGATAAGCGGCAAAACGTAAATAGCCACTGTTGATTGTCGTTGGGTTCAATTTTCGAAATTTTTGCAAGTTCAAAATCTCACCATTTTCCCTGACGCCGTAATTTTTGTAAATTGGATGTTGAGCGATACAACCCGGCATTTTTGACTTAATTATACAAATTTTCCTTTGTACTTTACTTTCTGTAAATCATTTGTTATCCCGTGATGATATCTTCGGGGATTAAACCTTGCTTGACTAAAAAGTCTCTCGTGTAGGTTGCCACTCCAACTGAGAGTGTGAGCTTTCCAATATCCTCCGCGTCGAGCTGTCCCAGATTCGCGGGTTTGAATGTGAAGAATTTCTTCGCAGTCCAACAGTTTACTGCCATGAGTGCGCTTATCGTCAGCGCGTGATAAGCGCTGTTGACGAGCATGTTAACGTTTGGATTTTCGCTTGCCATTTTATTACTATTCAAATTCATCGACATATTTTTCTTTTTTTGAAGTGGGTGACGCTGGTGTCTGGGGGGTGGAGACCACCATCGATGCAGGTGATGGTGCCTGGGGGATGGACCCCCATGACAAATTGTTTGTGCCTACCCAGTACGCTACGACCCCCAAGAGAATAGCCCCTTCTCCTCCGACAACGATAATTGGCCAGCTAGATTGTGATTGCTGCGCTTGTGGAGCTGCCTGCGCTGTCTTCTCGGGTTGTGGGAGGGACGCTTGTTGTTCTTCAAACGCTTTTAATTTTGCCCTTTTTTCTTCGTTTATCTTCGCCAGTTTTTTTCCGGCGGCAACCTTTTTTGGGTCTTTAGCCCGCGCGCGAGGAGCCGTAACGATTTTTGGCTCTTTAGGCTGTGCGTGAGTAGCCGTAACGATTTTTGGCTCTTCGGTGAGCCCTGCGCCAGCAACGATTTCTGACTCTTCGAGTTTTTTTTTCTTCCATTTTATTTATAGATCTTCAGCAGCAGCTCAGTTATTTAGAACAACATAAAAAAATCCTTTGTATTGATCCATTTTTTTAAACTACCTTTGCTCAGCGACCTGAGCATCATTCTGAGCATCATGCTCAGATCTTGCACTTGCTCAGCACGTCTTCAGCACTTGCTCAACAACTTTGCCTTAATCGATCTCATCTACTCCGGGTTTAGCAGTAGCTCCAGCAGCTGGGGTTCTTTAGGCACGACCGGGTTTTTTTGGATGTGATTACCCGTCAGCAACACAGCCTCGAGCGGGCCTAGCATGTGCCCAAAACGGTGGTACATCCCGCACGTCCACTTTGACAGAGCTATGTCTATGAACGGTCCTTCATTCAACGAGACTTCCAGGCCATCAGGGTCGGTAATTACCAAGCTTTTTGGAAGCAACCATCCTACAAGTTTTGTGTATGCCACAAGTTTTTCAAGAGTATGTCGAGAATCAAATGCAAAAATTCTCTCTCGACGATGTTGCGAGAGAAGGGGATACGTTTCGCAAGGGCACAACATGGTCGTTCGAGCGCGATACTATTTTTGTCGAATACAACAGCAAAAAAACAAGACTCACCGTAGAAGGAAATCCGCGAAAATGTCTAGCTCTTAACACTATTAAAGGAAACTAAGGACAGGGAGCTTCTTCATTTTTACGGGAGACGCTGGGAGTTTCAAAAGCACTAAGAAAACACAACAACAAGCAAAAAGGGCGTCGACGAGTGTGAGAAGAGTTTTGAGGAGAACTCCAACAGGGAGACCAGGCGCAGCTCGAGTGATGCAAAGGCTTCAAATGGCAAACAATGACATGGAGGGGCTGGGAGTAGACCTTGCGAGTGATCCCGTTGCTAACCAAGAGGAAGTAAAGAATTTTTTGGATGCGCAGGGACGTCTCAAGAGACTGTCCGACGTTTAGGAGCACTTGGTAAAAAGGAGAGACGAAAAAGCGGAAGAGCTAGCAAATCTGAAATCCCAAGGTCGCAGTTCTGTTAGCTTCGTTAACCTAACCAACGAAGGTGACGAAGGAGAACCCCTTTTGCCCGTAAGCGAAGACGATGCTGAGAAATCTAGAGAACTGGAAGAGGAGATCAAAACATTTGACCGGGCCATAGCCGATCAAGATGCCAAAGTCAGAAATTCTCTCGAGCGTTTGCGGCAATCTATCGAAAATTTCATCGAAAGCGACGATAGTTTGCGCGATCGAATTAGCATGTTGTTTCGACGAGAGGGAGTTACTATTGCTTCGATCATAACCGCAATCGGCATGACAATATCGACGATTGTCGCATGGATAGTTGCGGCGACCAAATTGACGGTTTCTACCGTCACTCCTGCACCAAAGCCCGTGCCGCCAAAGCCAAAGCCGAAGCCAGACCCCGGTCCACAACCTAAGCCCGACCCGCCGACTCCACCAAAGCCAAAAACTTTGACGGATTTGCTCAAGGCTCAGTTACAAAAAATCGCGAATCTTCTTGCAAAACTCGGAGACAAAGCTTTGGCCGCGTTTCCGGCAATTATTGGAGCTGTGGTCAATTTCGTGCTCAAATCCGTTTCATCCGTAGCTGGATTTTTAGCCGAGAATCTTTGGGTATTTGCCTTAGCAGTTGGTGGAATTTTGTACACTTCTGCGAAGGAAATTTACGATAAAAAAAATAAACCCACAGCAATCTGCCGCGGGTGCAAAAAATATTTGGTCTACTATTCAAAATCACTTTGCAGAGTTTCACGATGTTTTCGCGCCCTGCTCAAGCAGCCCATTCCATTGCCCAATCAAAATCAGTAGCGCCGCAGTCTTTGCAAAGTTTCACGATGTCTTCGTGTCCTTCTACAGCAGCCCATGCCATCGCACTGTCAAAATCAGTGGCACCCCAGTATTTGCAAAGTTTCACGATGTTCTCGTGCCCTTCTCGAGCAGCACATTCCATAGCCACGTCAAAATCAGTGGCGCCCCAGTCTTTGCAAAGTTTCACGATGTCTTCATGCCCTCCTTTAGCAGCCCATTCCATCGCCACGTCAAAATCAGTGGCGCCCCAGTCTTTGCAAAGTTTCACGATGTCTTCATGCCCTGTTATAGCGGCACATTTCATCGCTCTGTCAAAATCAGTGGCATCCCAATATACCACACCTAGTTGTCGACGAAAATTAGGCGAAATTTTTCGAATCTCATATCTTATCTCGGATTCAAAATTTGCAATACCTGTTAATTTTTCCATTTTTCCTTTCTTTTTTCTTTTTTTTAAACCGGTTCAAAAAATTGCTCCTACTTCAACCACCAAAGTTTTGCCGCGAGACAAGTCATCCACACAAAAGTGAACACGAGCTCGACTCCCGCATTGTGCGCGGCTTTTTCTCTCTCTTTTTCGAGCCTCTCCCTTTAACTCGCAGCTATTTCAGCATTGTACGCGACTTTTTCTCTCTCTTTTGTGAGCTCTTCTTTGAGTTTGTTTCGCTCACATATAGTTCATCACTGCATTTGAAGGGTTTCCCCTTGATTTCTTTTCATCAGCAATTTATATTAACGAAAATATACGATGGCTGTTCCAATTAACGCCGCTCCCAAGGTCAATGAAAGTTTTTTCTCGTCATGCGTCAGGGGGTCTGCGCCCCCAGACCACCAGGGGGCTGCGTCCCCATACCCCCTGGCTGCGTCCTCAACAAGCGGCTCTGTATTTTCTGGTGGTTCTTCTTCCTCTTCCTGTAGCGGGTCGGGTTGAAAGTCGTCCGGCTCGGATTGCTGGCTTTTAATCACACTTTGTTGGTCATTTACTTCCGAGTTATATCCAAGGGACAGATCGTCCGACGCGATCTGAATAAAATTGTTGTAGCCGTTCAACGTTCCAAGTTCGACCTCCATGTTGCTCGGAAGCATGTACAATCCGTGTCCAACGACAAAGTCGAGCTTGTTCCTAGCGTACTGGAGAGTTCTCTGATACCGGTCGATCGAATCGGGAAGGTCTACCTCTGAATTCGTCGTCCGTATTCCATAGTGGCGTATAGTGGGGCGCCGCGAATAAACAACTTTTCGAGAAAATCGGGTTTGAAGAAATGCCAATTTAAAATCGAGTTGTGTAAATCAGACATTCATTATATTTTGTAAATGATGTGAAATTTCTGTAGTAAACTAAATAGATTTTATTGTTATATATTTTCAAAAGAAATAAATACATACTATTGCTGGCAAACTGACAATAAAACTATACGTCACTATGGAAAACGAACAAAACGCAATACCCTAACCTTACGTTAACCGTACGCCACCTCGGTCGCCGTGTAATCCCTATGGCGTTACTTTTCGTCGTTCGTATTCCATAGTGGCGTATGGGTCCGATACGCGTACGCCACTATGACATACGATGTTTTTCATTTTTGCCGATATTTCATAATTATAAAATGTGTATAAAAAGTGGCGTATGGTCGATACGCCACTATGGAATACGAAAAATGCCACTTTGTGACTATACGCCACATTTAATTAATTACTTACTAATTAATTACCTAATTATGACTGATGAGACTTAGAAAAATGAAAGAGAACATCATTAAAAACATATGTGCCAATTTTCAAAAAATGACCAAAAATCACTATACGCCACTATGGAATACAGCCGACGAATTGATAGCGTCTTCGACGTTCGCCAAAAATTGCTTTTGAGCGTCAAACGCACTCCCATCCCCAAGAATGCTTGATCTTGCTTGGGCTTGCGCTCCGAGGATAGCCCAAACCAAAGTTCGAACGCTGTCGTTAATTCTTGAAACACCAGCCCTGGTGAATCCGTTCGAGTGATCCAGAACAAAAGATCCTATCACAGCCATGGCATCACCCCTTCGAATTGACACGTCGGTTATGTCGGGATCGTGATCGAACATTTGGTCCATCCAGATCGGGTAAGTAGCGTCCCTGCTGTTGCCCAAAAAGTTGACGTGCCCGGTGACGAAGATCTCAAACTTTTTTGTATCGGGGTTTTTGGTAATTTCGACTTTGTCCGAGGTCTTCAAACTAAAATCTTTGTGGTAAGTCCGGGTAAATTTTGCTGTGCCCATTCCGTTCCAACGGTCGAACTTTTGCCTCCAATTGGCGTGAGTGGAGATCCCGAATTCGGCGCAGATTATTTCGCAGGCATTTGGTCTACGCCGTTCTGGAGAGGATTCCACGAATCTTCAACGGGTAAGGGACAGCTCATTTGGGACAAAATTTCCCTAGTCTGGTAGTACGCGTGAAAACGCCATACGGATCTGACAAAAGGATCCTGGTGGGTAAGATGCTCCTTCGATACTCCGCATCCGCTCGTGGCCGCCCAAACGGCGAAGTTTAACTGCATTTGCCAGAAAACCATCTGATCCGCGAGCCAATTTTCATAATGCTCTGGGTCCTTGATTCTCGGAAGTTTGTAGCCGCTCCAGACGTTCGGAAATCTCGCAACGAAGCTCGATTTTTTATTGACCCTGATTTCTTGGTTTACTAGACTCCATCCATGGGTAGACTCGAACACTCCCCCGGTTCGTGGTTGAAAATCTTGATTGTAATCCATTTATTGTAAAATAAAGAAAATGAGTTTTATAACAATTACCGGCACCGGCAAAGGAAAACCTTATCGTCTGTTGCAAAGTATAGACAATAAATCCAAAAACTTGAAAATTGGAATCAAAAGGATCTCGGGCCGAGTAGGATGGTTCAACGTCGAAGAAGAACTCGAATGGAGGTACGCTCAAGAAGGGCATGGACCTTCAACAGCGATAAAAATAATCCCGGGGCTGTATAATTTTGACCAGCTCGTAAAAGAATTCACGAGTCGGATCGATGGACTCGAATTCAAATTCGACGAACGCAATGGACAACTCGACATGACAATTCCCGCGCAGTATGAGATTTGGTTTCCAGACCGCGTTCGAGGAATGTTCGGATTGGACGACGAAGGGTGGTTATCGGCTGGTGAATACATGGGAGATCGAGCGATAGAATTTTCACCTCGAAGAATTCTAGTGTACCTGAATCAGCTGTCAACCACGGGTAATCTCGTAAAGAACAATGACGATGTTCTGCAGGAAGGTCGAGTTCTTGGGTGGATAGATCTCTCAAACGCCGCGTTCGGAGAATACTTCGTCACTAACTATGAGAAACCGAGTTTCAAAAAACTGCAAAATGGAACCATCCACGAGCTAGACTTCGACTTCAAAGTAGAGCGGAAAAATTCTTCGAGAAAGCTCGATAATCATGGTCAACCGCTGGATTTGGAATTGGAAATACGATAGAATAAAAGAAAGAATGTCTATCTGGGGACCGACAATCGAAACGGAATCGACGCCAACAGCTGGCGAAGATCTGGATCTTTCAGCGTACGTCAAAAAAAAAACTGGTACGAGAATGACCGGAAGGATTTACATGGGAGGCAAAAAAGAAACGGGTCTAGCTAATCCAACCGAGCCACAAGATACAGCTACTGCGCAGTACGTTGCAAATTACGTGACACATCTCAACGATATCAAACTAAATACATCCGGGGGAACATTGACGGGCGAGCTCGCGATGAGTGAGCACAGAATCACGGCTCTTGGAGGTCCTGCCGAAAACAAAGATGCCACGTCAAAAGAATACGTGGACGCTCAGGTGCAGCTGTTAAAAGAGTACGTGGACGTTCTGGTGCAGCACGAACACGATATAGCCGTGCACAATGTGGGAAGGTACATCGCATTACCCAACGAAGAAGACGGAACGGTAACATATTTTTTCCGTGAGGGCTAAGAAAAATGTAGATCTAGATTTAGACAAGCCGGTGGAGATCAAAAACGGGCAAGCCTTCAACGCTGACTCGAAACAAATAATTATTAATGGCATTCCTACTGCGACTCTGCCTAACGAAGGAAAAGATCTCGAAATCATGCAACTCAGTCGAGAATTAGAAATTGTCTTCAATTTAAACCTCGCGATACGTCAACCGTGGAATCTTAGCTTTGTAGCCAAACCTGGAGATCAAAGCCCTCACGCGAACAATGCCATTTCGTTGACGTTTCAACCTAATCTAAGAACTTTTGCGTATTTGAACATCACCTGGAATGACGATGGAATAAGCTACGTTGTACTAAACAATGCGAGAAAGGTGGATCACGCAGATTCATTGGAATTGGACGTGAGCCAGATGAATCACATCTCGATCGAGTACGTTCAAAACAAGTTGTGCTTTTGGATAAACGGTCATCAAAGACAAAATATGTACAGAACTCAAAGTTTCTACAGTAGAGTTTCTACGATAGAAACCTAGGTAAGCCGGAGATCGTTCAGCACTTCATCGACAATTACGTTTTGAATTTTACGAACGATGTAGTTTTGGTATAAATAAAGATGAAGAATCCAAGCGCACCACAAATGTATCCCGATCTTCCCGATAATCGACAGCCAGCGACCGGAGGGCAATTGGAGAGCGAGCAAGGAGTCCAATTCCGAATGAGATTTCCAAGATCAGAGATTTCCTGGAAAATGAGGTCAACCAAAGAAACCAGCTCAGACGAACGTATAAAACTTTTTGGAACGTCTTTTATAACACCGCTCAAGTTTCCGGGCTCATCGCGGTTGGATCTGGAACGGGGGCTGTGGGGACGCTGGCTACGGGAGTAGGGGCCTTCGTAAGCATTCCCCTAGGAGGAATCGCAATCGCTGGTGGTGTAGTCAGCGGAGTTTGCGTGGCCCTCGGAAAAGTGACCATGAAAAAAATTCAAAAACATGAATGTGTCAAACGTACCGCTGAAAGTAGTCTGAACACTATAAATGATCTTGTTTCAAACGCCCTCCGAAACGGACAAGTGAGCAACGAAGAATTCCACCATATCCTGAAGAGATGGAGAATTACCGGAGTCACAAGGCCAAAATTAAGCACCAGACCCGCGGAGCCCTGATCGCATTGACGGCTGACAGAGAGAGAGAAACTCGCGCGGAAGCCGAAAAGGTCGGGGAGGAACGCGAAAAAAAGCTCTGGCGGATCTCCTCAATACCGCTGGGTTGAAGAGCGAGGCAAAAAATTAGAATTTAATTTTGTTGTGTGGAAATAAAGGTAATGGCGAATAAAAATCAAAAATCAGACAAAGATCTGAAAATGCAAAACCGAAATCTGGCCGAGGTAGAAAGTAGGTTAAAACATGCTCTGGAAGCACTCCAAGAAGACTTTTTCGATTCCGAAACTGATCTGAAAGCCCTCCCAAGAAGACTTTACCAAAATGAATAATGATCTGGAGGTCCTCCAAGATAACTTTATCAAAATGGAAAATGATCTAGAAGGGCATGAGCAAGAAATTAGTACTCTTTTTTGGATTGTTAATACAATGGGCTTTGTCTTGGGTTTCACAATAGGTGTCAAAATTCTAGGTATCAAAATTCTATTCTAAATGCTCTGGAAGAGCTAGCTGACCTAAGGTGTACAAAAGAGTTAGTTTTAAAAAAGTGTAAAGAAGAACTTTCCGAAACAATAGCGGTGCAAAAAAAAATCGATAAACTGCCTCCAAGCTCACGAGCCAATAAAAAAAGTCTTATGGATCACCATAGGACTTTTTTTAATGTTCAATTTGTTGAAGATTTAACCAACAAATAAATCTTCAAATGTTGTAATCGTATAGACTGTCCACGGACCTCTTGGGTTATAATCTTTGTATCGACCTTCGGCTTTCTTACATCCATTTTTATACCAACATGTAAAATATACCGGATACCCCTCTTCTTTAAATTCTAATTCAGCCTCTTTTTGCCCGTTATCATAGTACCATTTCCATCTACCGCTCGGGTTACCATTTTTCCACGTTTCTTTTCGAAAATGCCCTCTTTTTCTCAATTCTTCTATAAAGTCATCATACGTATCATTGCCACCCCAGTGCCAACCTGGCAGATCTGGTGGATCTATTTCTTCGTTACCGCTTGGTCTAGAACCCATTTTTTTTTATTTGTACACCGTAAATTTAAATTGAAAAAAAAGTTCGTTGACCTTTTGACCTTTTGACCTCATAAAAATAATTCTCGATATTAATCTAGCACACAGTCCAAGTTTGGGTGTGATACCTCTTACAAAACACCAGATACAGCAATTTTCGATATTTCCTAGTCAAAATTTAAAAAAAAAAGTTCGTTGACCTTTTGACCTCATAAAAATAATTCTCGATATTAATCTAGCACACAGTCCAAGTTTGGGTGTGATACCTCTTACAAAACACCAGATACAGCAATTTTTGATATTTCCTAGTCAAAATTTAAAAAAAAGTTCGTTGACCTTTTTGACCTCATAAAAATAATTCTCGATATTAATCTAGCACACAGTCCACGTTTGGTTGTGATACCTCTTACAAAACGTCAGATACAGCAATTTAACTAACAAATTTAGGCAAAATTTTTTTTTTGAATTTTAAAAATCCCCAAAAATTTTCTAGATACACCGATCCTAATCCGAAAAAATTAATCCCCTAAATTTTCAATATGAACTCTTTAGCACCTTCCCCGGTCAAAATAACCCCATTTACCCATTTTATGCTAAAAAGTAGCACCCCGAGCTGTTCCAATCCGACCCCTAAAAATCGCATTCCAATGCGTGACAAACATTCCGATCCGACCCAATTTTTTTTTTTTTTTGTTGTTTTTTCAACGGAAATAATTTGTGAAAAATTTGGGTCGGATCGGAATGTTTGTCACGCATCGGAATGCAATACAAAATGACGGCGCTATCACTGTTTTTTTTTTTTGTTTAGTCAATAGAGGGCTCTGTTCTAATTGATTATAGATAGCAGGCGGCATAGGACACGCAACACGGACGTACGAGGCTGGCGAAGATACAGGGCTGACAGCCCCATTCACAATACACGGTTAGCGATTATAAATGGACAATTAACATACTTGCAGTGGGGTACTTTGCAGAACCCCAACGGTTTTAGAGTAAGATAATTTTGCTTTGACACCACATAACAAATTTAGAATTGTTTGTGAAGATTTCATGATTATGTGTTAATCCAATGGCGACGTCAAAATAGCGATATCGCATCCACCATCATCTGATAGATAGCAGGCGGTGATGGAAGCGATATCACCAATTTTTTTGCGTATTTTTCTTTTAATTGACACAAAATTTTCTGTTTGTTCTCTTGGTAATATTTACAAAAATATTCCTTTGAACAATGCTGTTTTGTATCCAAACCCAACTCGTGACAAAACTTAAAGCCGTGCTTGGATTGCAAAGACGAAGCGGCGTAAAATTTCTTATTCTTCTTTTGAGTCAATGGAATCCATTTTTCGTCGAAGTACACAAGCAATCGATGTCCTTCAGTTTTTGACTCAAGAAAAATTTCATTCGCAATTTTGTGAAATTTTTGAATTCATCCATCCTTTCCTCTTGAATTTGCTCTTGCGCCATGTTTTCACTACATCGGGGAGCTGGTATTGGTCTTTTGGTTCGGGGAGCTGGTATTGGTCTTTGGGTTCGGGGAGCTGGTATTGGTCTTTGAGATCGGGGAGCTGGTCTTGGTCTTTGGGTCCGGGAAGCTGGTGTTGGTCTTTGGGTTCGGGGAGCTGGTATTGGTCTTTGAGATCGAGGGGCTGTAATGGTCTTTGAGATTGGGGGGTGTTGAGGTATCAGTAGATTGTCAGTTTCTTGCAACAAATTCGTCAAATCCTCTTTATTCAAACGGTAATAGCCCCTCAAGCCAGCATCTTTGGCTATGGATCGTAATTCTTTTACGGTCGGCATACTTTTATTATATATTTCTTTTTTTTTAATGATTTTTTTTTTCTATTGGGCTGGCCATAAGCCAATTTTTTTTTGCTCAAAAATTTCACGAATTTTGTGATTTTTTTTGTTTGCTCAATGAAGTACCGTTCATAGACATAGCTCTGTCAAAGTGGATGTGCAAAATTCACGAATTCACGAATTTGTCCATGACCCCAATGAATGACATTCATAGACATAGCTCTGTCAAAGTGGATGTGCAGAAAAAATGCGCGCATGTGCGCGCATGGTTTTGAACCCCTAGTAATCATCTACTGTTCTGGAAGATCTGGTGGCAAATGACACAGCTCAAGCTTCGGCACAGCCTACTGAGTTTGACGAGGGATCGGAGACGTGTCGTGTAGTTGATGGAATGAGAGTAGTACAGGATTTGATTTCAATCACGGATTTCAAAACTTGCAAAGAGCTTGCATCATCTTCGTCAAACTCATTGACTCAAAGTATCAAGAAAATTGTCACGTGCGAGTTATATTTGACAGCTACACAAAGAAGGCATCACTGCAGGAATGAACTAGATAATGATGGAAAAGGCGAGGTGAGGGAACTAAATCCTACATCGTTCAATACTCAACAGGTATCGAAGGCAAAAAGATGTTTCTCGCCAACAGCAGCACAAGCAAAAGGATTCGCTATACATTTCCCATCAGCTCATCCATTACACTAACGACAAGGTTATGACTGCAACATGACAGGAGGTCATGACGAAATATGAATGAGAAACAATGACCACAGTGTCCGCACACAGGTGGAAGAGGCGGACACGCTTACGATTTATTATTAATCATGCTGTATGTCAACATACATTCACAAGACACGGGTGCACTACTTTTGGTTCTACGAAGAACACCACTACTTGGCAGCCAAAAAGGACATTTCCTAAAGGCAAGCACCATAAAGCACTGGCTGATCTTGGCGAAGGAGATGAACCATCCGATGAAGTTCTACTTGAATGTGAAGAGTTTGTTTGCTATCTTTTCTGTTCAAGTGGAGTCCGCATTGGGTAAGCAAAGTTGCTCAGATGATTTTTGTTCAAGCATCTCAAAGATGAACAAGGAGTTGTCAAACTGCCTCCGACTCAGGGACCATGGATTGAACATACAGGGTGTTCCAGAAAAAAATTACCGAGTGAATAAAATTGAACGTAAGTCGAGAAATAGACAACAGAATCAAAAAATTAAAAATATAGCGAATAGCTTATTTTATGCATTACATAGGAACATGTTATTTGATTCAGTTGACTGGTTGCGAAGAAATTAACGATTACATAATGCATACATCAATGCAGTTCAATCCAAGTTTGATCAACAGGCACTTTTTTCATACTCACTCAGTGCTTCCTAAAGTTTGTGTATCTCATTAAATTTAGTCCACATTATCTATTTTATTATCCGACTGTGTTATGTTATTCATGCGTTCACTCAAGATAAATTCTTAGGTTGTGCAAATAATAAATTAAATGTTTTGAACTTTCCAAAGAACATTCGAGCCAAGAATGACAATGATCAAGTGCTTACAGCTTAACGTGTGATTTTTGATACCATGCAAAATTAATGTTGGAGTTTTTTGAAATATTTAAACTTTGCATTACAATTTTTTATTGGAAATATTCCAAATGTATGTGAGAATTCTTTTAAGTCTGCTGGAATTCTTTATGTAAATGTATGCAATAATTTTTATACAACATTTATATCAACATTAACGAAAAAAGATATTTACAAGTACCGAGCATCATCTTTGTACATGGAAGCTTTTATTTGTTCAACATCATGCAGGTTTTCAAATTTGAACAAAACCTAATTAAATGTTTTGCAAGAAACAGATTGTCTAGAAAAAATGAAAAGGATTTCATCGAACAAAAATATGAAGCCCATTGAGTGTGTTAACCACTAGTGCGCATTGTGTTGAATGGTCTTTCTTTCAAACTTGGAATGAAGTGAATTGACGCATGCGTTACGTAATCGCTCATTTCTTTGCAATTAGCCAACCGATTCCAGTAAAATTAGCGTATAAGATGTACAATAAGATGGGCTACACGTTGATATTTAGATTTTTGGATTCTAATGTCTATTTCTTGACTTAGGTCCAAATTTATTCGCCCGGTATTTTTTTCTGGGACACCCTGTATATACGCCGTGCCCGTGGCCATGCTAATATTTGGCGCCGGGATATGTTTATGGTATTAAACCCAACTTGTCTAGACCCTCTGACCTTAGGGGTGGAGAAACCTAGGCAACAAGCTACTGGCGATTCTTTCTTAGGTTTCTCCATCTCCTGTTTCATTGCTGCTTTTCGTCAGGTGTAACTGTGAGAAATCAAAGTGTTTGATAAGCTGCTCATGCAGAGGAAACAATGTGGTATGTACCGAACTTTGCAAATGTGTTGGGAACAGCAACAGCTGTCTGAACATAATTACACCACCAATGCTTGGTAAAGATCTAGAAGACCATTGAAGCAATGACAAATAGGAAAAATTAAGCAGTAACGTTGCCACAGCCCTGATGCATACATTACATTACAGTACATTACATAGCATTTAAAATATACGCTTTTTATATTTCTCAGGAATTGCAAAGCGAGTACAAAACATAATAAATACAATTGAAAGAACAAGATAATATAAATGGAGAGCAAATAATGGCATTCAAATGAATAGTTATGGTTATTGGCAATTAAAAAAATGGCGGCCATTTTAAAATTCATAGTGTTCCAGTTATAAATGGACTATTATTTTTGGAATCCTCATATGCAAAAAGATATGGTTAGTCATTAACAAAGCATCTTCCTATGTCCATTGGTTCAAAAGTTATGGCACTTTACGCACAAAGCCTAAAATATGGCGGCCATCTTGGATTTTAAAGTATTTCTAGTGTTCTTATTGTGTTTACTATGAATCGTTGACCCTTTTATATGAGTTTAGATCAAATATAATAAATATTGTATGACATTTGGATGAATAGCTATGGATAATTGCCAATTTATTTTTCTAAATTGGCGGCCATTTTGAAATTCAAAATGGGGATCTAAATGTTAATAGAAAAACTAGCACCTACTTTTTTCTTAATCAGTTTTAGATGTGTTTAAACATGGGTGCCAAGAATCTACCCCAACATTTGCTTTTTTAAACAAGCCAACAGACTATCAGTTAAAAGAAAAAAAACTGAGTTCTTGCTCATAACGAGCCCACGATTCGAAAACTCTATATATCAGAGGTGAGGCTGAACATTGAATCTGACATTATTGTTCCATCTCCTACCATAAAGAACCTTGGTGTTGTATTTGACAAAACGCTATCAATGTCAAACCAGGTTTTGTTCACATTGAGTTCAATAAGTGTCCACCTCCGCAGCTTATCGCGTATCAGAATGGTTCTGGACGAATCTGCAGTCCAACCCATTACAACATCTAGGCTTGATTATGCCAACTCTCTACCAAGCTCATGTTCAAGGCAACGAAATACGTGCAAATGGCAACCATTTCTAATATTTCAAGGTCAAGTGATGAGACATTGAATTACTCCTTTTGTATATTTTGCTGATGCATTTTAGGTGAAAATGGTGGCATTTACTTCACATAAAGATGTCAAGACATTGTTTTTTCAACGATTGCTAACCTGTACTATGCAACGGTAGCCATTTAGAATATTTTAAGGTCCAGTGATGGGACATTGACTGAAGTTTATCTTTTTGTATATTTTGCTTATGCGTTTTAGGCGAAAATGGTGGCATTTGCATCACATAAAGATGTCAAAACATTGTTTTTAAACGATTTTTAACATGTAATATACAAATGGTAGCCATTTTGAATATTTTAAGGTCAGGTGATGAGACATTGACTGAAGTTAATCTGTTTGTATATTTTGCTTATTCGTTTTAGTCGAGAATGGTGGCATGTGCTTTTCATGTACAGTTCAAATGGCAACCATTTTGAATATTTCAAGTGATGATACATTGGCTGAAATTAATCAGTTTGAATATTTGGCTTAGATCTGTTCTGTTCATAAATACCTAAAAAATAAATGTGTATTAGTGTGATAGCTATTAGTATTTTCCAGGTCTGGAATTGAATATTATATACTGCGCCAAAAAGTATCCTTACACTTTGAAGAAAAATCCTAATTTTAAAACTAAACCATAATCGGGTAAATTGATTTATTTATTTATTTATCTAATCCGGCACATTATGACACCCCATTGAATCCAATGTGACTTCAAGAAGCAAAGTTACGAGCATTTGATTAGACGAAGGTCAAGTTTTAAAAGTGACAAACTAGCCTATTCAAAACTCCACGGACTAGACATCTGGTTTGATAGTAGCCTTGTTCAAGGCCTTCTAAGATTTGCTCCCATCCCTCATGACCATTTTTGGGCTCGCCAAGTCAGTGAGGGCCACAGATTACGGCTACTAATGACCGTGCGTACGTTGAAAAATCGAGCTCGGACTGAGTTTACGAACCGCCAAAACGAAGGCCTTGTCCATACTGCCAAAAATCCGTTGCAATTCCAACGGATTCTTCGCGTGGGTATATTTTCAGTATATAGCAACTTATAAATATTAAACATTTATGATTACAGATGACGTAATTGATACCCCAGATCTGATCAGCTGTTTCAGAGAGTTACGCGATGTCGATGTTGTTGAGATCAATTAATATAAACTATTGAATTTTAAATTGTAATTTTATTATTAAAAGCAAGTATGGCATTTCCCCACCATTATTCGTCTGTCGAAGGTAGATGCTTGCTTTCGGCTGCCGAACTTGGCATTGCAGATTTTCGTCCCCAACAACGTACTGCAATCCCTGCAATTGAAGCTTACCTGCTTGGACCAGAGATGTAATAAATTATTTATAAAAAAAAAAAAAAAAAAGCGCAGTGATTTATAGTGCGCTACGCACAGGCACAACGCATAGACGTTGATCCACGAGCCTCGGCACACTTATTACATCTTCTCTGCTTGGACACGATGTGTTTGTGAACTTGCACACCGTGTACGGAAAATCTGTTATTTTCCAAGCTGCCCCTTTCTGTTGGGATTTTCTTAGACGGGGGAGTATTCCCAGGGGAAAATTGTTGTTGTCATTTGTCCCCTGACCGGGGGGGGGGGGGCACTTCAATATGAAATGGAGTATTATTGTAGGGTTTACACTTTCGCAGTAAGGGGCATTCGCTGAGAACACCGTTCGGACCAGTACTCATGGACTGGGACCAGTACCCGTACTCATGGCCTGGGACCCGTATTTGTCATACTTGTAGTATTGGGACCCGCCATGAGTATGGGTACGGGTACGGGTCCCGGACCATGAGTACGGGTACGGGTACAGGTACGGGTCCCAAGCCACGGGTACGGGTCCCAGGTCATGGGTACGGGTACGCGTCCAAGGCCATGAGTACGGGTACGGGTCCAAAGTCAAAATAGGGTATGAGTACGATTACGGGTCCGGGTCCGAAGCCACGGACGAGTATGGGTACGGGTATGGAAATTGGGACTCGAGTACGGGTATGGGTACGGCTCCCAGTATGGGAACGGGCCATTGGTACGGGTATTGAAATTTGGACTTATTTGGGTCCAATTATGGTTATGATTATAAATAAACAAATTACCGGGAATTAAACAAGTACAAAACGAGATTAAATAGTGGTCATGGTGAATCTAGCCTAAATGTGGCATATTTTGGGATGCAAGTGAAAAAAACTATGTCCATGTATGGATACTCAGACTGTGCAATACTAATTTCAACATTACTTTAGTATATTTAGCAGTCTGGACTCGGACTCGGCTCGGAATTGAACATTAAAAGGCTCAGCTCAGCTCGGTCAAAGTCGACCCCAGTCCGATTTCAGTCCAATCGATCCATGTACAATGTGGAAAAAATTATTTATCTTTAAATATCAATTGGAATTAAATTAATTGTCAATTTTCCAAGTACATTCAGATCATGCACATCTACACAATGCACATCCAACAGATTATCCATTAGCTTAATCATTATAAATATTATCATTAAATATGCACATCTGGAAAAATTATATCCATGTTTTATTAATATTTTAAAACTCCTTTAAATCTCTTATAAAATCCGAAATTTCTCTATTCATTTGACTCAGATGCATTAGCCCAAGCCTGGCACAAGAAGTCACACAGTACACCATGGACAAAAATGACGGAAGTAAGAGACATGTCATCTTACTTCTATGAGTTCACTGCGAGCTCATGTGGCTGGCGGAAAATCTCACACCATGTCACATTATCATTAGTTCTACATGTGTGCAAAAGCTAAAATAATGATATTTTAACATGATAAAAAACTAGTTTTTTCCCAGTTTGCTGGGTCTTTTTCTGTATTGATCAGTCATTGTGTGAATGAGACATATACATGTACATGTCATGGGTGGCAGCAGAGCTGGGGTGGCAGTGTGCACAAGCTGTTATCTTTATCTGGATTTATCTTTTTCAGGGCCCTGGACCAGGCTAAAATAAATTTGAGGGCACTTGCTATAGCTTTCCATTTACTCCCCACCAACCCCATCCATGATGTAACCTATTTGTTTTAATTATGAATTTATGATCAGAGGACTCACAGTGGAATTCATGAGTGGAGTTAACATGCAACTGGGAAGTGAGAGTATTCCTTTCGCACTTTCCTGCATTTGTGTAATCATGGTACCCGTACCCATGGGTCCCTGACCATGAGTACGGGTACGGGTCCCATGCCACATGTACGGGTCCCAAACCACGGGTACGGGTCCCAGGCCACGGGTACGGGTCCCAGGCCACGGGTACGGGCAGGGGCGTAGCCAGCTTTCTTGGTCGGGGGGGGGGTGGGGCAAATAATAATTCAGGGCACAGCTAAAAAAATAGCAGTTGCAACATGAAATGTTAGTTTTTAGAGAGACTGTACATGTTTTCCAGCTTCCAAAAAGGGTTTATTGGGGCAATTGAATTTGACACTATTTTTGCCCCTGCCCGTACCCGTGGCCTGGGACCCGTACCCGTGGTTTGGGACCCGTACATGTGGCATGGGACCCGTACCCGTACCCGTACTCATGGTCGGGGACCCATGGGTACGGGTACCATGATTACACAAATGCAGGAATTGCTTTATTGTGACAATGTGCGCGTATTTTTACACTATTTTGGCCCATGATCGGGGTGATTTTTGATGAAAAAGGGCTCCTTGCCCTTTTTCTTTTCCTTTTATTCGGGCTCTCATTCAAGCGCGGATGGGAAATAGTGTTCACTTTATGTTTGATACGGCTTCTAGACTGCAATTTTGAGTAGAACACGCTCACGTAGTCCACTTTAATTAAAATTGTGCCCAAAGTGCTTCTTCCGGGGGTGCCCATACAATGGGGGTCAAAATTACTAAAAATGTATTCTAAGGCAAATGGTGGTGATTTTGGTGTCTAAATATATGTTTATGGACAAGAAAACGTCATTTAGACAGTTTACGAAATCCAAAATGGCTTCCTTATGTTCCAAAATTCCAAAAATGGCGAAACTTATTTGAACGACTTTTTCAGGCCGATGGTGGTGATTTGAGTTTCTATGAATATGTCTGTGGACATGAAAAAGTTATTGACATAGTTTATTAAAATCCAAAATGGCTGCCTTATACAAAAAAATTCAAAATGGCCGCCAAAATGCCGAAAATTATTCGAACTTATTCGGCCCGATGGTCGTAATATGGGTGGAGGTATATGGTTGCGGACATGAAACAGTCATTTATATTGCTTATAAAAAAATCCAAAATGGCTACCCAATGCCCAAAAATTCAAAATGGCGGTCAAAATGTCGAATATTAGTCTATATCACTTGAACGGCATTCTCAGGCCGATGGTGGTGATTTTGGTGTCCAGTTATATGTTTGGGGACATGACAAAGTCTTTCAGCTAGTTTACAAAATCCAAACAAGTTGCCCTATGGTTCAAAATTCAAAATGGGGGCTAAAATAGTGAATTTTAGTAAAAATTTCTTGAAACATATTCTTAGGCCGATGATAGTGATATTGGTGTCTAGGTATATGTTTCTGATTATAGGCCCCTATAGTGTACATGACCAAGTCATTTAGATAGTTGATGAAATCTAGAATGGCTGCAATATGCAAAAAAAAAATAAATCAAGAGGTGGCCAAAATTGCACATTTTATATTGATTTTATCTAGTTATCATATAGACACCCCAGCTCTTGGGACTTAATTTTTGTTTTAAATCTAAAGTCGCCGTGTCACAATATAATAAATGGAACATAGATGCCCAAAATATTCAAAATGGCGTCATTAACCAAATCTTAATACTAACTAACACTATAAGGATCACATTGATGTCCATTGATCTATTATGATTTAAAAAGGTAGTCCAAAAGACGATTGAAAATGTTGCATATCCGTAAAATGTAAACTAGTTATATCTCTAAACCTGGGCACTTGAAGACCTTGGCGGCCAGAATATGAAACATCATATGATAATCATTATAACGCAATAAGTAAAGTGATAAACCCTAGAACTAAGCAGGGGGCGGGTGTACCACTCCAAAGGTTTTTCATCCGCCATAAAAAAAACACACGCGTATTTACGTCCAAACGAGTTAAGCCAATCGTAGATCCATCCATTGCGCTCATTTTGTGATAAAATGTTTGCCCAAGCACCTTACCCGGGGGTAGGACCGACCATCAAAGATGGTCATGGGGTGGGGAGGTGAGGCCCATAATGATTTTCATTTCACTCTTGTAAAATTATTCCAAGATATATTGACTTTTTACTTGCTAATTAGGTTGAAATAGTCATTTCCTTTTATATTTATGAGAAAATTCGGTGAAAATCGCACTTTAGATTTAACATCGTAGATTTTTTTGGCCGAATCTATTTTGCCTATACTTTTGTAGAAAGCCAAAATTTCCCAATTTAACAAGGGTGTGCTCACATTATTACGTCATAGCGATATCATGACTGTGAGGAATGTGGCCTTTTTTGGAATCACGGGAGAGAGTAGACCTATAGCTATACTTTGGTTTCCAAATATAACGACATATGACGTTTGTAATTGAAAATTAAGGGGGCGGGGTTGCAACACCCCTCCCCTTTGTAGTCCGTGTTACAAAATATGGCTCAGTAGTTAGTTAGTGATATAGACTAATATTCGACATTTTGACCGCCATTTTGAATTTTTGGACATACGGCAGCCATTTTGTATTTTATAAGCAATATAAATGACTGTTTCATGTCCGCAAACATATACCTACACCCAAATCACGACCATCGGGCCGAGAGCGCCGTTCAAATAAGTTATAATAATTTTCGGCATTTTGGCGGTCATTTTGAATTGTTTTTTGTATAAGGCAGCCATTTTGGATTTTGATAAACTATGTAAATAACTTTTTCATGTCCACAGACATATTCATAGAAACTCAAATCACCACCATCGGCCTGAAAAAGCCGTTCAAATAAGTTTGGCTAAAATTCACCATTTTGGCCGCCATTTTGAATTTTGGAACATAAGGAAGCCATTTTGGATTTCGTAAACTGCCTAAATGACTTTCTCATGTCCATTAACATATATTTAGACACCAAAATTACCACCATTGGCCTTAGAATACATTTTTAGTAATTTGGACCCCCATTGTAGGGGCACCCCCCCCCCCGGAAAAAAGCACTTTGGGCACATATTTAATTAAAGTTACTGACAAATAAAATGAAAGTTATGAAAAATACAGAGAAGTGAAAACTCAAATAAAAACTGCTTTAAATAAAGCTTCATTGAAGACACTGTGTTTTCTCTTTGTTGCGCTTGTTCGAATCGTTTTGCGCCTTGTATTGGCAAGTTCGTCACTTTTAAAACTGGACCTTCGTCTATTCAATTGCTTGTAGCCTTACTTCTTGAGGTCACATTGGATTCAATGTGGTGTCATAATACTTTGGATTAGATAGTGCATCTATTAAAATAATAACTTTATTCCGACATGGTTCAGTTTTGGACTTGTGATTATTTTTCGAAGTGTAAGGATACTTTCTTTGGCGCAGTATATATAAATGTTATGTTCATTAATAAATGATCACATCAAAACATATGGTGAAAATATTCATCACGCCCTCTACGGCGGTCCCTGCTTCCAACAAATAGAAACAGTCTGTGGTGATGAGTTGCCAGTCTGATAGTGTAGTGATGAAACGTCAGTAAAATGTTCAAAGATTCATGAAGCAACTTCTAAGAAAATTTTATATTTCACTTTGGTCATTTAAAGATCCTATACTTATTATCACTCAACATTACTATTAGGATTAGAAAAAAAAAATGATGGGCGGTAAATACCAGGTCGGTAAACATGATAAATACTGGTATGTACCCATTTTGACTCAGGGGATTTTGACTGAAGTGAAAGATCACCCAGTATACACATATGTACACGTAACACATTGTGTCCATACGTGTCATATGGGCACGGTGAATGCCGTTCTGGGATGGATTTTATGTATTACAGTGATAGCGCCCTCTGTTGGATAAAAATCACTTTAATACGTATTATTTTTATTAATTAAAAATCGAAGTGAGGTATGGGGCTGGCTAGGGGTGGCTACGGGACGTTAAAAAGAACCACTAACCACGAAATGTGGATATCCATCTAGTTTCCCCGCAGGGCTACAAAGAAGTGCTAACGGCGAAATATTGATATCCAACAAGCTTAAACTATAAATTAGCCCCCGAAAGAGGGCAGGGCTTGAAGAATGAGGGACATTATGGGGTAAAAAGTAAAAGAAATGAGGGATATGGTTAGGGTTAGGGTTAGGGTTTAGGGTTATGGTTAGGGATTAGGGTTAGGGTTAGGGTTAGGGTTAGGGTTAGGGTTAGGGTTAGGGTTAGGGTTAGGGTTCAGGGTTAGGGTTAGGGTTAGGGTTTAGGGTTAGGGTTTAGGGTTAGGGTTTAGTGTTAGGGGTTTAGGGTTAGGGTTAGGGTTAAGGTAAGGGTTATTAATTAATTATGTTACAAATTTAAAATACGTACTACGTATTTTAACAACGGGGTACAACGTGCCCTTACGTATGCTGTAATACAGTATATCCATCCCAGCACGGCATTTACCGTGCCCATACGACCCGTATGGACACAATGTGTTACGTGTGCATATGTGTGTATCGGGTGGAAAGATTGGGAAATACTCTCGGGAAATGCTAGGAAATGCAAATACAACTACATTTCAAACGATTAATAATTTACTTAGATAACATAGTTCATCTTCACCTCTTTTAAATTCATTACACTGGCTTCCAATAGGCAAGAGAATTTGCTTCAAAGTGCTACTTTACATTTACAAGACATTGAACGATCTGGCACCACCCTACCTCTCTGATTGTCTGACCATCCGTGTTCCAACTAGGGAAGGTCTTCGTTCTAATCAAGATCTTACGCGCCTTATAATTCCTAAGACAAACAGACTGATATGCGATGGATCGTTCAGTGTCTTTGGACCCAGAATCTGGAACAATCTTCCTTCATCCATTAGGTCATCTCCCACAGTTACTACTTTCAAACGTAGCCTGAAAACCCATCTTTTTAACCATTGCTAATTTTATGTTGTTTATTTTGCATATTTTTGTTTACTTGTAGTCTTTAGTAGTAGGGGAAGTTTTTCTGTAAAGTGCAATGATCATTTCTTTGAAATTGCGCTATATAAATGCCGTTGTATGTATGTATGTATGTAAAACAAATAAAGCAATAAAATCATCCTTGGAAGAAAGGAATTGTTTATATTTTTATTTAGGAATGTGAAATAATGTTTTGATCATATACTGTGTAACTTCTTTTCACAGACACATCACTCACAGAGTAGAGATATATACATTTAATTAGCTGGGTGGCACTTTCTGGAATAATGAAAATAATTGCTAAATAACAAACGCTATTTTTTTGTCACAATGTTTTTGGCTTACTGAGTGGTACTAAATCTCTATATATACTAATAATATAAATAATGATCGAAGTGCTTCTGTGTTTCCACATCGACGCATCGATCCGATATTTCGGATATAGATTTGTACCGGGCGCCGGCGTGGTTTTAATGGGCAAAGGTCAAATGTAAACATTTTAAACTTTGCCCAATAGGGCTCAAACTTGGTGGGTGGTATCTTTGATATAAGATGAACATGTAAAACATAAAAATCGAGGTCATCCGAGGTCCAAGGTCATCACTGGGTCACATTTTAAGGCATATTGACGGGGTGGTGTTTTAATGGTCATCTGAAGTCAAAGGTCAACATTGTAAACTTCGCCCGATTGGGCTTAAACTTGGTGAAAGTAATTGTCTATATCAAACAGAGGTCACTCGATATCAAGAGCCATAATAGGGTCAAACTTTTAAGTATACCCGATTGGGCTTAAACGTGGTAAAAAGAATATTCGATATAACGGGAACATGTCAAGAAGTCAAGAAGGTCATTAGGCGTCAAACGAAGTAAAATTCTTCATGCCTGAAACTTAAAAAATGCAGTTTTATTCTACTGTAATTTTATTTGCTGATATCAACAGAAAAATCATCGATCCGCTTGTTGAGTGATAATAACTAAACTGACATGTTTTCCATGAAATAATAATGTGAATCTGACGACCTTTAACTTGTTTTCGTTGTTGAAAGGGATTTAATCATGTCTCACCTATGTTTACCACCGTTTAACAACTCGCGCCCGTCGCGTCTGCTTAGCGCTTCCGTTATCTTGTGTTCGCGTATACGCTGCTACAAAATTAACACTGGTTGGCTCCTGTACAAAGGTAAAGGAAGAGATGCTGTATATTACATTAAAGGTGGATTCCGGACTAATGTTTTGATATTTACCTTATTGTAGAGGTAAGAGAGCTTCTTATTGGTAAGGAATTTCTTAAGATCCAGTCCACCTTCAAGAAAGTATCGTACGCACACCACATAATTCTTTACTAGGGCATCTGTCATTAGAGCATCTCTTTTGTCACCTTTGAGGAAGTTACTCAATTGGTCACATTTCCCGCCACTGCTACCTGTGTAAGCAACCAATGCATACTTATCATCTCATTTGACATGAGGGCAGATGAAATGGTAATGGCTTGACGCTCAGTCATATCTTAAAATGGAATAACGTCAGTACTTGTCAAGTAAATACTCTTTAGTCTCTTTTTTTTCAGACTTCAAGAGTAGATTGTAGACATGCCTTACAAATATGAGATGTCTCAAATGAAAATTCACTTGGTTGTGTGCACAATTATTGAAATATTGTCCACATTTAATCATTTCAGAGACCAAAATTTTTCTGTTTGCTAGCTCGCTTTCATTCGATTTTGGCTAAAAACCGTCGATGGAAAAGATATCCCAGAAACTTGAAATAATTATGTTGTTCAGCTCACGTGATGATTTAAAACTTCGGGGTACGTGTTATACCCGAAATCGGTCGCGGGAATGTACCTATAGTATACTTTTTTAATCTCGCAGCTCCGAAAGACCCCATATATTTGACCAAAATACACCTCTGAAAGACCCTTGATTTTGATGTCTGTTTTTTAAGGCGATTTTCAATCAGAAAGCCAAAAAAAAAACCCTTGATTTTGAAACGCCGTGTTTTTTTTTTCAAATTGTGTGTGTCATCTATAAACAATGTTGTACAACATTTGATCCGCTACCAATCGTTTCAATCATCCTCCTTTTAAAGCTCACAGACCAACCAAGTTAAAGCTTGTCAAAGTCGCAAATCTTACACTACATGACTAAATTTCACGTCTAAAAATAACACAAGGATTTGAAGAAAAAGATACAGTATCAACCATCATTGTTTGTTTTTTCAGACATTTATTGAAAAAAGGAATATTATCGCTTTTTATTTGGCCGAGAAAACTAATTCTAAAGTGAAAAGGTGTAACTATAAATTTTGCTCATTTCAACAGCGAATTCACTCGGTTCCATGTGCCTAATTAAGGATATAACGAGTGACTAGCGTTCATAATAATAAATGATCTATACCGAAAAAAGGTTAGTTAGGGATGAATAGCATTGCTATTGGTATATTATTGTAAATTATAAGTTTTGACAAAACAAGTTATTCAAAAAAGTTATGCGGGTATTGTTATTGTATCATGTTTTTATTGTATCCTGTTATTATATATCATGTTATGAAGATAATTATTGAGCTGTGCGAGTTTCATCATTTAAAATTCCGACAGAGATTCATTTGTCAAGAAAGTAAACTTCTCAAAAAAGTTTGGAAATTTTAAATAACGGCTGTATATCAGAATTTTTTGAAATATATCTCCATATTGTTTCATATCAGTAAACATATTGTTGTCTCCTGTCTCATTTGTGACGATAACCTATTCCACGTCTGAGTAACTTTCTTTGAAAGACAGAGATGTCTAAAAAATGTACCAAACTGACCATTATATACGTTCATCTCATTAATTTGAATGAATGAAATAGTGGGTTAATCAGCCGGTTAATGCATGAATAAAAGAATGAATGAAAAGTTGTTTGCAGGATGTCATTTTGAATGAACAATGCTAGGATGGGAGCAACAGATCTACAGGTGAATCAAATGGATCAACGCAAGTCAATGTCTCTTGCTGGTCACTTCTTCATAATGGTCATTTACAGGAAAGTTATAATTAACCATTGTCCGATTATCAGATCTGGATAAGGCTCGAGCTATTGGTCAGCTTGAAGGCTAGCATACCTCCAGTGAATCAAGCTGCGGCAACTTTTGGAGTTTCCCGCGGAGATGTCAATGCCAAGTAGTCAATGAAAATCTAAATGCAATCAAATATCGAGATGACATCCTTCAGCCAGTCGCAGTCCCATTTCTTTAACGAGACTTCTCTCCAGGGTCGCTAGTCCGAAGGTTCTTTAGTCCAAAGGGTCGCTAGTCCGAAAACCAAATTTAGTTCTCTATTCCGAATATAGAATAAAGGTTAGAGTAAGGGTTATGGTTATGGTTATGGTTATGGTTATGGTTATGGTTATGGTTATGGTTAGAGTTAGGGTTCAGTTTTAGGGTTAGTGTTAGGGTTTAGAGTTAGGTTTAGGGTTAGGGTTAGGGTTAGCGATCCGTATTCTATATTCGGACTAGAGAACCTTATTTATTATTCGGACTAGCGAACCCTCGGACTAGATCACCCGATATTCGGACTAGCAAACTTTTTTTTTTTCAGAATTCGGACTAGCAAATGGTAAATTACATGTTCGGACTAGAGAACCTTTGGAATAAGGAACCTTTGGACTAGGGAGTTTTAGGACTAGAGAGTCGCTGCCTTCTGGAAAACCTTGGACCGAACGCTGCTCTACAGAATGATAACACTCGACCCCTCCGGATAAGAGTTGTTAATGACTTCCTGCACAAGAAGGAATTCAACGAATAGAGTGTGCAGCCAATAACCCGATCTTAAATCCTATAGAACATCTCTGGGACCAACTTAGTCGGCCTGTGTGAACTAGAGTGACAGTTCAAACCACCTTGTCTGGTTTAAGACAGATCTTGCTTGAAGAGTGGAATGACATCCCTCAGGAGCGTGTGGTTAATAAGACGCATGAGAAGGAGATACAATGCTGTTGTGAACGCATGTGGGCTCTCTACTCGTTACTGAATTTAGGCAAGTGGCGATTGTTTTAATGAAAGAGTGGGATATTCCTTACTCATATACTGGTGTAAATGGTGCAGACAATGTCAGATTTGGCACATTTTGTTTGAGACCTCCTTGTCTTTCAAAGACAGTTACTCAACCGAACCGTGTATCTAAAATTAACCTGGAAAGATGTAGTAAGTATACTTTACGTCCAATATAGTGTATACGTGACCAAATAAAATGAAAACACGTGCGTTGCATTAGTTCCATAATTTGCTGTGCATGTCACGTCACCATGAATAATCATCTATGCATCCATGTCATGTGTGTAAGCTTAAGTCAAGACGTTTCATTTTATGTTTTGACGTTGTGGTCTAGCTTTTGAAATACACTATAGTGAACGTAAAGTATATTTACTACATCTTTTTTTCAGGTTATTTTAGATACATACCTGCAAAAACTGGGATACGATGTGTCACCTTGCAACGCGTGAACCTCAGGATTGACCTCATTGGCCGATGTTTACCCGCTTTCCGCGTAATATCAGCCCAAGTTCCGTGTATTAATCGACGAAGCCGAACAAATAATACATTTCGATGGGTAATACTTAGGCAAAGGTTTTACCACATGAATTTTTTACAGTTTACTAAATTTGGGGTAAAAACGTGCACAGTTTCTTACTCCATTAAGTATACACCTTTTTGCTATGTACATCAGGGTAAATTAAATTTGCAGCAAGGTTTGCTTGGCAAAGTTATATCCTCTGTAACAATGATATAGTTGGGTAAAAAATGTGGTAAATATCACATAAAAAGTACGTTTTTTTTCAACCGAAATATCTTAATTCATATTGAAAATTATTACCTAATACCATATCAAGAATTTTAGCGTTTTAATCTCCACATCTGTGCTAAACGTGGTGTATTTCCAATAGAAGAATGTATAATATCTCCAACGCTTTACACAGTACGGCTGGAATATGGTAATACATAATCAGTATACGATGAGACTTTTGTGCTACAAATTACACACATCCGGTTTTCGTCCCTTGTATCCATAATAGCAATGTCATGCCAAAACGAATCAAGCTATTTCATTGAACGTAACTGAATAAATAGTTAATATGTTTGCCATAGATACACTGTTGATTATATATTTTTAACATTTGTTTTAAACATATAGATCATTCTTGGAAACTCTGTATATATACAAGACGCTATATTTTAAGGACAAACCTTCAATAAGTGCATTGGTAATGAAACTAGATATATCAAGCTCGGTCTCTTTTTTCGTATAAACGTTGAGTAGGTGAGGTTTTCGTAGGCACTCTTCTATTTCTCTGCACACTTGTTTAACGTCACATTCCTTCTTCAACTTTTTCAACATTTCGCAAATTTTTCGTTGTGTTTTGTTGTCCACCTTAAGAGTTGTGCTGCAGAGAATTGAAGAAAAAAGCATGCACTTTAGTGTTACTCTCCGGAAAGCAGCGTAGTTAATCTTTATTATTTATTCCAGGAAACCTGTATGCACCTAAATGTATGTGGTGTGGATTATGTTGTGATATAATAAGGGAAACGCTCAAACAAACATCTTCATTCGATACAGTGCATCCCTCAAAATTGAGTATTTCATGCAAAGGTTTGTTCACAATGACATTTAAGGGTACTCCCTGGAACATGCTGAGAATCCCCAGATCAATCAGTGCATGATATAATGGAAATACACAGGTATGACTGAGGTTGCTAATATTAGAAAGGTAATGAACCCCTTGGCGTTTAATATAAAAGTTGTAGAAATGTAATTCCAGCTATATAGGTGCTCTCAAAGAAGAGCACTTGAATGCGGAAAATAGAAAATTGTATCGCACCAGGCTCCCACTGAAATTCTGGGTTTGATGTTACAAAATGTGCTAAGAGTGTGGCAGAATTGCAAGAAGTAAATTGAAGAAAAAAATCACTTAATTCTAAATCAAGAATTATTCAGCGGTTTTAGCTCTACATATGTGCCAAAGTTGTAGTATTTCATAAGAATGAACGATTTCTTCAATATATTACACAGTACGGCTTGAAGATGGCAATAAAGCATCCATGTGTTATGAGGCCCTATACATTATACACATCCAGGTTTCGTCCATTTTCAATAATGACAAGGTCACACCAATACGAATCAAGCAATTTTAATGAAGGTAAATGAATAAGTAGGTGTCATGACAACAAGAGAGAGAGAGAGAGAGAGAGAGAGAGAGAGAGAGAGAGAGAGAGAGAGAGAGAGAGAGAGAGAGAGAGAGATAGAGAGAGAGAGAGAGAGAGAGAGGGGGGGATTGAGAAGTTGATCGAGAAATATTCCTTTTAAATCAAGATCGAGAAGTTTTTGGGTCTGGATCAATTTAAATATTTAGCGAGATACCAGACTGATATCTGTGTACCAATAGAGGAGTGAACAAGTTATGATTGAGTCAAACAAACAATTTTTATGCCTACGAACTATTGTTTTTGTCGTCAGAAAATGTGGACTTACTTTCTGCCTAGATCACGATCATTCTGCTTGACATCTGATGTAACCGATCGGGCATTCCCACGAGCAAACGCCAGCACATCTGCGGCGCCACCAGAACCATCGATTACGACGATTGGTATGTCATTTTCCACAGCTGCGTGGGCTTTGCTGATGGTGTTGATATCACCCTTAATAACAACATGCAGCATAAGTACATCTAAAAGAAAAACACAAGATGTAGCCAAACCTTAATTAAAAATATAAAAATGGATAAATAAATAATTCAAACAATCATATTGTTGAAATTAACTTCAACATAAGATTCTTTCCGCAAACGATATCCTTCTTTCAGTACTAGAAACAATAAACTAGTAAAGTCGTATTGATTATTTCTTTAACATAACTATCGAGTCTATCATTCGTTTTCCTTTCTGTGAACATTTCCATCGGATTCGCTTTCAACGTGTTTTTTTATACCATACGCTAACCAATCCAAAGTTTTGTCATAGCTTTATCGTTAACGAAGAAAAATTGAAGACATTCAGGCATATTTTAAGCCAAATGTAAGCTGCATAATGTCGGGCACCCATGGCTGTGGCTGTAAAAAATGTCGGTTGAATAAAAAAAAAAGAGAAAAAAAAAAACGCAGTGTGAATAGTGCGCCGATCACAGGCACAACGCCTAGACGTTGATCCACAAGCCTCAGCACACTTTACAGGTTGTCGCTGACCACTATGGCCCATATCATTCCATAAACCATTTAACAACAATTCAGGGACTTTTGCTGCTAAAAGAGCGCACACCCTAGACATTCCACAAATAACCTTCACAACCAGGATCAGCTCCCCGAGTTTCGTACGGGTTATAACAAGACAATTAGCAGTAAGTTTCTTGTCCAGGTAAATTTCAAGCTAACTCAATTTTTCTACGAGAGCGTACTTGACGCCGCCATGGTTCGAACCCGCAACCTCTCGCACCATAGTCGAACGCCTTATCGATTGAGCTAACTTTAATAGCACGTACAACGCATACACAAAAATGTTTTAAAGGGTTTGAACGTGTTTTGGATTGGTCAAAACGTTGTAATAACATTTACATTTTGGGTTCTTAAGGTCATGAAAACGTTTTTTAAAATGTTTAATTTGAAAAAAACCCTACAACAACATTTAAAAAATGTTGTCTAAAAAGTATTGTACAATATTTGAAAACGCTTTGTGTTTGCTGGGTAGTAAATTACATATTACTGCTGCCAAAAATTTATTAGGTATGCAATAACCTTTTATTTCATGCATATATATTTGAATCCGGTAATGGAAAAAATGAATAAACGAAAGTATCCTTAAAGAGTTCAGAAATTTTTAAAACAATCAAAACCTTAAAAATACGCACAGAACGAACGTATTTAAAAAAATAACATCTTAACCCCCCTACTTTAAATATAATCATCCCCAATACATTGGCATATAACACACCACATTCCTGCTTACATTATACCAAACAATAACACTTTCCAGCATCCGGTAAAGGCAGTGGCGTACCCATGCCGCTTCTATTCGGGGTGGAGCAAAGGTGCATTTTGCCGCCCTTCAACAGCACGATAAAGTTCAACCAAGATACACACATTTCAAATTCCCAAGGCATCAACTTACCACTTCATCAATAACGCTTTTGACCTGTAATTTGAGTCACTAAATGGCTCAACCGATGCTGCAGTATTATTAATGATATAAGACATGTAAACATCTACCAAAAATTACTCAAAATATATACATCAAAATTGACAACGGAAATGGCAATAGGAAACCCAGTTTTGTTTTGCAAATTTTGATGCCTCATTTGTCTTAATAGCCTAATAACCCAAAGTTTGTTGCCATGGTGACCCTTTGAATGAAAGGAAAGCCTATTCACAAGTTGCACCTAAATCCATTGCAAACGATGCTTTTGGTGCTAGAGTGCTTACCGCGGATCATCCTTCTTGTAAGTTCATTCCGTTTGTTCAAATGGTTTATGAATAATGAAGTACTTTTCTTCTAAACAAAGCCGACATAATTTACTAGATGTTAAGTAAGGCTTTGCTTTGCTTATGATTTTCCACTTGACAGACTGTTGTACATGTTGGTCCTTTAGTTTCCATACATATTCACTTAATGTTGTGGCATTCCTGTGCTTTTCAAGTTTGAAGTTGGACATGTGACATAAGTTTCCTCATTCATGTTGCCATGACGGGTGACCATAGCTTGGTAAATCACGCCAGTGGTGAGGCATTTGCCATCTAGTGGGCACTGCCGATTAGCTCTGCAATTGCAACCATCATCTTTACTATTTTTGCCAGTTTGTTTGATTTCACAGTTTGAAAGTATATATTTATTATGAGCAGATATTATGTTTTGAATGTTGGGCATGCAGCTGTAACTTAGTTTTATGGTATTCCTGTTTAGAAGTTTATGTAGTTGGTGTCCCGGGGAAAGCATGTATCCAAGAGGTTAAAGAATTTATTTCCGATATTGGTAGCTACGTTGTCGCTATAGGGGGGTTAAACCAAGTTATATTACGTCGCCGTGATCTTGTGTGTTGTTCCTGATGTTTCCGAGGGTGTATTTGAGATTATGGGTATACCCGCTTTTGTATAGAGCTTCATGATACGGGGGTGATGATTCCTTGAAAGTCGCTTCATTTGAAGAGATATTTGAGAGTCTTTTGTTTATACTTTCTGGTATATTGTTTATGATTGATGGTGGGTGGTTTGAGTCTTTGTGGACATATAACGGTGTGTTATTTGGCTTCATATTATGGTTTGTATGATCCAGTTGTCAAATTCAAAGTAACATCAAGGAAGTCCACTGATTTTTTGTTCTCTTCCATGGTGATGCTCAAATTATTATTTGCGAATATCCGGCATATCTCTTTTATGGTCAGTTCAATTTGTCTAGGTGATGTTTTATGGCAGATTGCTAGCCCGTCGTCCCTGTATAAACCGACGTTTATGCCGAGGTGTTGCAACTGGGATAGAAGGAATAGACAGATCAACTCATACGTTTCAGCACCATCAAAACTTTCCATGGTTACATCAAAGTTTGGGTTTTGGGGCTTACATCATGGGGTTTCTTTGTTGTATAGCGTGGACTTTTTTGCATGAAGAATGGTATGCTTTTCATCCTATGAGATATTATCATACTTGGATGCGAAGGTAAAAGCTTTGTTAAGTAATTCCTCAGTGATTTACGGATAAAATTCACACACATCGAAGGCGATAAATGAACTTCTGTGTTTATCATTTACATTATTATACCAGCGTTATACTTCATCAGTATTCTTCCATTGATTGAGATTTGTGGATTTGATGATTTTTGCATTGATTCTCTCGAGTGTCTGTTTACTAATTTTCCAGATTTCGGATTTGCAAAGGTTGATGAGGGGGCATGATGGATTATTGTTAAAGTTCGGTTTGTGGTCTTTCAGCGTAATAAATGACTGTTTTTGTATATATATAATTATGTTATCGCCAATACTACCGTAACACCTACAAAGCAACTAAGTTACAGTGCTCCTGCAGCACTGTATGTTGACGATACATCAATTAATATATAGACATATCCGTTTTATTGACCGCGAACATGTATTGTCGAGACTGTTTTACTTTTTATACAATCGTCCTTCCAAATAATGTTCAAACTATGTATGGTTTCAATATTATGATAACCCCGACCAATTCAAACAATTGACCATTTGTGCTTGCAACTAGCGCGTTATGCTAGCTTGTGTGCATACAAATGGTTGTTGCGACTAAGCATGAGCAAGTACATGTTTTTTTGCAAGCACGTATGAGCTTTTCCGCACGTTCCTTTCGTACGTACAGAATTTACAATACTGGCTAAATAGTCGTACCTTCTGATAGCTCCTTCTCAAACCTGCTTCGTAGCTTATCATTCGCACCTAACTTGATGGATCCATCGTCAACCAGCAGGAAATGAGTGTGGTTGGAGTCCAGGCGAATACTACTTTTATCTGTGTCTTGGTTGTGCACAAGCTTTACTGGGTGTCGATCGTCCTGGAAATATCCAAACAGTAAAAACACAAATATTTATAAGATTGAACTCGTCCGATCCGTTTATTTATTTGTGTCTGTTTTTTTCAAAAATAGACACGGTTCTGTTGGCTTTCATGTTTTTTTTTTTTGTTTTTTTTTAATGTTTAATGTTCTAAAACTTTATAATAGTAGGTATGTCACAGTGGCTGCACAATAATTCTGCTACACTGTGCATGCAAGCATAACAGTGAATTGAAAAGGGCGCGCTTCAAATTTGGCCAATTTTAGAAAACATCCATGTCGATAAATGAATTTCTTCATATGCTTCATTTATCCAAATTGTTTGAATTTTTAATATATGGTGTGTGAAGCCTTCCCGAGGCTACCATCGGGTCCCCCAAAATTAAAAATTGTTTTGTTTAAAAACTACTGCCTGTTTTTATGGATTTTTGAAGATCGCTCATAAATCAGTAAATATAGGCCTACTGAAGTAAAGGAACTACCACCATTTAGCTGAAATACTAATCTTTCTTAGCATGTAAATTAATTCCGTCGACAACAAATGAAACACTTTCCTAAAACCAGTTGAAGCAAAATAATCAATGTTTTTTTAGGGAGTAATTTTCCAAACCACAATAGCTCTAAGCCATTGTGTGTGTCCAAGGCCATACTATTTTTGTATACGCGGTACAGTAAAATTGCTGTTCATTTTACCGATTATCCTCCCATGTTAATCCAGATGACAAAATGTTAATTTAAAGTCTCATTGCAACTGAATTTTAATTTTTACTTTTCGGACTTGGCTTTGAGTAATGGTGACACATACCATGTTTACAGTAAAAATGAAAATTATATTCCAGACACCGTCAAAATGTCAAACTTTTAATTTTTTTGTATTGTTTTTAAATAATTAACTTCAGTTCATTTATTCAACCTCATAACAGGATCATACTTAAAAGATTTATGATGAATGAACAGACGTTCATTAAATATTGAAAAAAAAACCCAAAATTACTCATGCCTAATTTGCATAATAATATTAATACATAATTAGCTGTAATTACCTAATTTGCATAATTAATTACTTTTTGTGTATTTTTTGTCAACAATTGAAAGAACTTTGTATACATATGTGTGCAAAAAAACCCGCACCTTTATATCATGTACGGTTTTCTATTGGCATCAATTTTGCATATTAATAAGCTGACTTAGTCATTTTTTGAGATTTAATTTGTCTGCAGATTGGCCGAAATGGCTAAAATAGTATATTTGATTAATTTATTATAATTATTCAATGATGGATTTTTAAATTTTGTTTTCTGTAACGAAGTCAGGAAAGATAGGCATTTAACATGTGCTATTTAAATTAACGCTGTTTTTCCAAGCAAGCGTCCAAACAAACCTTCAAAATCTCGAAATGTGCCAATTTTGTCATTACAGCCATTTGTGGCAGGATTTCATTCCATCTACGAGCATCTTTAAATTGACATTACATCACAATGCATTGACCGATTTCAATTCTGTTTTTTGATTTTGATGCTTTAATAAAGCTTAATAATGTAGGAACATTAAATAACGCGTTTCTGCTGCGATTATTTTTGAGGTGATATACCTAATAATAGTGGCATGTTCAGCTTCTTTGGAAGAATGTTGTGCAAAAGTGTGTTCTGCCCTAATGTCCGGCTTACCCTGAGCACGTCATCACTAGAATAAGAGTGCCATCTGTTATTGCTTTTAGGGTTACCTGATTTGAATAACATAAAGGCATACAAGCTTTAAAATTCTCCCGGCATTTTGCCTTTGTTGTGGAGAAGACAGACCGACCATGTAACAACCGGGATCACAACTTAGATATAGAGTCCAACGTGTATGGAAAAGCCTAGACGAGAATAAGTGCCATTGTGTCATTAGTGGCCATGATTTTAAAACCACCAATGAGACTTAAAATAATGTTTTTATACACTCCTAAATAGTGAGGACCATTTAGAGTTAACGTTAGTAAATTACTAGCGGTGCATAAATATTATATAATTGCACGGGCGCACACTCCGCGTAGTACGCGCAGTGCTTTCGGACGCGTTCATTTTTTCTTGCGAGTTGATGCATATATATTTGCTTGCATTTTCCATCATTTTTAGTGACACATTTGTTATAAAAATAACAAAAACCACAGGATTTTTTCTCTTGTGTGAAATAGGTTAATAATGCGTATCACTTGTTGCTCGAGAAAGTTTTCAAAATAATGCACTCCTACTGAAATGTTGTTTTTTTTTTTTCCATTTTTATTCACCTGTACCTGTACAAGTGATAAGCATATATTAACCCATAATTAAGTGACATCCCTGCTAATTAAAAAAAATAAAAATAGCGAATAGCCTTAAATACATTGTGTTTTAAACACATTATGAATACTGTGATTTTATAAGGGGGAGAAACGAACATATTGCACACGGAAAATGTCGCTTTTTTATTATTTAGTGTATTAATATTTTATTTTATATTCTATTAGCTATTGTGCACTATTAGCTATTGTGCACTTTTTGTAGACGTTAGCTGGGACTTACTAACCCCCATGCACAGCCTCCCCGCTCTACCCGGATGCAGTTTAAAGTCATACCCAGGACGACTCATCTTGTATCCTGCCCGAGTGACAAAGCAGCCCAGCCCACGGGACAGCACTGCTTTCCCCGGAAGGGGAGGGGATGATAAAAGGATTCCTAAAAAAAGCTCATTCCACTTGTAATCTGCTCGTTCACCGTGGCGAGCTGATTATCCAATTTAGCGGTAGAGCAAGAATTAGAATCAAACGTAAACAACGTAAAGGAAAGACAAATATCAATATTGCAGCATGGAATGTCCGGACCCTTCAGGACAACCCAAACAACCTTGAACGCAGAACAGCTGTAGTAGCAAAAGCACTGAAGCGTTATAACATTGATATAGCAGCGCTCTCTGAAACTCGTCTCCCAGACACTTCACAACTTGAAGAACATGGATGTGGCTATACATTCTTTTGGAGTGGCAAGCCAGCCAGTGAAGCCAGACAATCAGGAGTTGGGTTCGCCATACGGAACCAACATCTTAAACTCCTTGACAAGCTCCCACAGGGTATTAGTGACAGACTTGCTATCATGCGGCTGAAAGTGAATAGTGGCTTCGTTACCTTCATCAGCGCTTATGCCCCAACAATGGCATACTCAGACCAGGCCAAGGAAGAATTCTATGAGGAGCTGGACCATATCATTCAATCAGTACCACGTTCTGACAAGTTGTTTCTACTTGGTGACTTCAATGCTCGTGTTGGATCAGATCATGCAGCATGGCAGAAAGTCCTTGGTCATCATGGAGTTGGAAAGGAAAATTCAAATGGCACCCTTTTCACTATGAAATTTTGACAATGAAAATCACACTGATATTTACCTCAACTCTGAAAACATGCTGAAAAGAAATTCAGTGTGAAAAATCACACTGAAAACAAACCCTTTGTTATGCAGTTATGCAAATGAGAATAATGCTCATTTTCACTGAAATATCTCTGAAAACTTGAACCTGGGGCAAATCACACTGAAAATCTACTGAAAAGAATTGACCTCTTGGTAAATCACAATGAAATTGTTCACAACCGTGGCAGTGGTGATTCTTTAATCCCACTGAAATTGATTTAATCACACTGAAATGAGCTGGCCAGTGCTATTGTTATGTAAATTTATCCTCTGAATCATTGCTCATTATAGCAAGTATCAAAATACTGAAAATACACTGAAATACTTCTGAAACACAATTTCAGAGTTGACTTTCTTTTGTTCTGGTCATTTCAGTGTTGAGGTTTGCTTTTCAGTGCTTTTTTCATTGACAAAATTTCATAGTGTTTGCTGACCTTGTGTGCTGAGAAGCAGTTGGTCATTACCAACACACTGTACACCCAGAAAGACAGCTTCAAGACAACTTGGCGACATCCACGCTCTGGTCACTGGCACCAAATTGACTTCATCATCATTAGGCAGAGAGACTGGCATGATGTCAAACTTACTCGTGCAGCCAAAGCATCAACGTGTCACTCGGACCATGCCCTCCTGAAAAGCAAAGTGTCCATCCGCTTCGAACTGAGCCGACAGCATCAACGTGTCCAACGAACCAAGAAATTAAATGTTACCAAGCTTGCAACCAGTGAGGCACAAGCCACTCTCAGGGACAACATTGCATCTGCCCTCGTAGACCTCGTAGACACCGAGTACAGTGATGCAGCTAGCCACTGGGAAGAGCTCCGCAAGAAAATTTATCAGGCATCAGCTGACTCCCTGGGTTATGTAAAGAAGAAGCATAAAGACTGGTTTGATGAAAATGATGTCTCGGTGAACGCTCTGCTTGATGAACTGCACTCTCTTCACATCGAGTATGCCAACAACGAAGACTCTCAGGCAAGGAAAGATCGCTACAACCATGTGAAGCAAAAGGCTCAAGCGAAGCTACGTGAGATGAAGGACAACTGGTGGCGTGACAGGACACATGAATTACAGGAAGCTGCTGACACAAAGAATATCAAGAAATTCTTTAGCGAGCTCAAGGCGGTCTATGGACCTTCTTCCAGAGGAACCAGCCCACTACTTGACTTTGATGGACATACTGTGATCAAGGAACCGTCACTCATCACAGAGAGATGGGCTCAGCACTTCAACCAGCTGCTCAACCGCCAGTCAACAATCTCTGAGGAGGCAATTGCAGAAATACCAGAAAGCCCAGTAATTGAAGAGCTCGACCAACCACCTACTGTTGAAGAAACAGTAAAGGCGATCAAACAGCTTTCTAGTGGCAAAGCTCCCAGAAGTTTACAAATTTGGTGGAGATAAGCTTGTGTCTGAGCTAACGCGGCTCTTCAAAGAACTCTGGGCAGAAGGTGAGGTTCCACAGGATTTCAAGGATGCTCTGATAATACACCTCTACAAGAACAAAGGGGATAGACGCATTTGTGACAACCATCGTGGTATATCGCTGTTAAGCATTGCTGGTAAGATCTTCGCCAGAGTGATCATCAATCGTCTTACTACCCATCTTGATAGCACCTTTCCAGAGAGTCAATGTGGCTTTAGAGCAGGCAGAGGCACAACAGACATGCTATTTGCAGCTAGACAAGTCCAGGAGAAATGCAGGGAACACAATCTAGACCTGTATATGGTGTTTGTTGATCTCACCAAAGCCTTCGACTCTGTCAGTCGTGAAGGCCTGTGGAGGTTACTACTGAAGATAGGATGCCCACCAAGAGTAGTTAAGATAATCTGCTCATTTCATGATGGCATGATGGCCCGCATATCTGACCTAGGGACAACATCGGAAGCATTTCCAGTGTCAAATGGTACCAAGCAGGGATGTGTTATGGCCCCTTTATTGTTTAGCATCATCTTCTCTGCAATGCTTCAAGATGTCTTCAAGGACTGTAACGAAGGAGTCATGATCAGGTTTAGAAGCGATGGTGGAATCTTCAACCTTCAACGCCTGAAAGCCAAGACAAAGGTGTCTCTATCACTTCTGCGTGAGCTACTATTTGCTGATGATTGCGCCCTGATTGCCTATACCGAAGAGAATCTACAGAGCATTCTCAACGACTTTGCTGGAGCAGCCACACGCTATGGTCTTACCATAAGCATTAAGAAAACAGAAGTGATGTTCCAGCCAAAGCCAGGCAGCCCACCTATAGACCCAGTCATCAAGATCGGCGACGATCAACTGAAGGTTGTGCAGAAGTTCTGCTATCTAGGTGGCTTCCTCTCACAGAATGCCTGCATTGATGACGAGATCACTTCACGAATTAGCAAAGCAAGTGCCAGTTTCGGACGGTTGCAGCACAGACTCTGGTCTGATCATGGCATCCGACTCAGTACTAAGCTCGGTGTATATAGAACAGTTGTGCTATCCACCCTCCTTTATGGAAGTGTCTCTTGGACCTGGTATCGCCGGCATGTGAGGAAACTTGACCAATTCCATCTAAGGTGCCTTCGTAAAATCTGTGGTATCTCATGGAAGGACAAAGTACCAAACACCTCAGTACTTGAACGCTGTGAATCGGAAGGTATCGAGGCAATCCTCATCAAAGGTCAACCCCAGTGGGCTGGACATCTTGTTCGCATGGATGATAGCATAATACCAAAGGCCCTGTTTTATGGCGAGCTAGTCAATGGTCAGCGTTCACGAGGAGGTCAACACAAGAGATTCAAAGATGTCCTTAAATCCAGTCTGAAAGCTTGTGACATACCTACTGCATATTGGGAGAGTCAGGCTCTCACCCGTCCAGAGTGGCGATCTGCTTGTCGTGCTGGTGTTAGCAAATTCGAGCAGCGACGTATCAAGATGCTCCAGGAAGCCCGCTCAGCCCGCCATGCTACACAAAGCCAAATTCCACCAAGCAATACTGATTATGTCTGCCCTGACTGTCAACGACACTGCCGTTCCCGCGCAGGATTGGTCAGCCACCGCAGAAAACATCGAACCCTCAACCAGCTTTGAGAGAAAGGAGATCTGTCGGATACGACGGCTCACACCATCATCATCATCATCATCATCATCATCATTTTATTTAAGGGCTCGTATAAATAAGCCCTGAAAAATACGATAATGATAGAATGTGCCTTTTGTGGTTTTTTGACGATGATGGTAAATTCTGTACTGTAGATGTCAACGTAAGACTGAAAAGCAATGTTATTTTTCTCTCTGATGTAACCTTTTTTAATCGGCAATCCGACATAGGTCGATAGTTTTATTGCAAACAACAAATGTTTAAAAAAAACGTCATTACCAAAAAATCAATGTAGTTGGTTAAAATAAAATCGAGGAAAATAAAATTGTAATGTAAAAAGTAATGAACGCACGTAACTAACAGACGCTAAAACTGGTTCATATGTTTTTATGCTGTGTGTTTGGTGATGGTCGTGGTTGGAATGATTTGTGTTTGTAAATTGTAGGCCACATGATGAATACAGTTTCTTGTAACATGTAGCTTGTACATGTAGTACGCAGACAAAGTTTCTCAGGGAGGTCAGATGTTATCAATAATACATTCCCTCATTTCAAATCTTTAGTTTTGGTTTATCTTTTGTTCAGAAACCAAAAATCAAGGGATTAAAAAGTAGAGCAGATCTGGTCTGCAATCATAACGCTATTATGCTGGGAGGACACAGTATAGGGTATATAACCAGAAGTATACAATAGCCTATTGTGCTAACATAATTATTATCATGATTGATATCGGAAATCTCTCCCGCGGACGACAGTTGATGCTCTCTGTCGCGAAGGTGGCATATTACACTCAGTTCTAGGCCTAGAAATTATATACATGAGCGTATATTGAAGGATGGGGTGGGTGGGGGCTTTGTTTGTATGAAACATAAACGATGCATGGAGATGATTTGATTATGCATTAGTTTATTATCCCCGGGAAGCACAACCCACACCTTTTTAAGAGGGGGCTCCCCTTCCTATATAACCACTTCTTCCCTAAGTGACTCCTTCTCCCCCTCCTCCTCCCCTACATTCGATATCTTCATCTCGAGCTCTCCTCCCCTTCTCTTTCACTTCCAATGCTCTCTCCCATCTGTTTCTCTTTTTCCCGGCCCATACCCCCTTGCCCCCCCCCCCCACACACACACACAGACACCACACACAATCTCTTCTCCCCTCTATCTTCTACTTTTTGCAGTAAAAGTCATTAGGTTATTAATGGTCATATGGGCCTTCCATCGATTCTGGTACATGGGATTAAGGACACGAATCGATTTTGTTTATAGCGCCTATACAATTACAATAGTGGCCCCTTTTGTAATGTCGAATGCCAATATTTCGATGGTCTATATTTTTTCACAGGTGAAATAGCCTAGGCTTATTCGATTTTGTAAACCACGTCTTTTAATGTAGATTACCATGCTCGATTTCTCTCCTCGTGAATATTGCACTGCGAAATTTAAACATTTCTTTTGTATACTTTGAGTATGTTACTTCAAACTAAATATTTTTTTCTTCACACCACTTATAAGAAACTGAAACCAAAACCGAAACTGACTGACACAAATGTTCAGTTTTTAACAAAAGGTATAAAGAATGAGTTCGATATCTTATGATTCAAGTGGTTAGGCAGGACAATAGGAAACCACGTGACCAAAACCAAAACCAAAACTAAAACTAAACATTTGAAATGAGGCATTGTTACGAGTCGTATTTGACTCAAGGCCAAAATTACCTTTTACCCGAACTCACACGAATGCACAACACAAATACACTGTTTGATTAAGCTAACAAAAACTAAGTCTTTAATTGAAAGCAAGTTATGATTGGTACAATATATGACAACAAATTATGCACATACACAATAATCAAATATAATCACTCTTTAACTATTTAGTACTTAGCCAGCATTCTTCTTCTTGGTGATCATAAAGAGTTTTTGCAATGTTCTGGACGGCTGATGTATATCCTTATTCTCTTGTCCTGCGAAAATCAGCGAAGTCCTTTGTACACTTGCATTGATAAATATCCTTGCGAATAAAATCCTCACACAAAGATGGCGTTGCTTTCTCCAAGTCGTTATCTCCTTGCGCTGCTTTCTCCAAACTTATCTCCTTGCGCTGCTTTCTCCAAACTTAACTCATTGCTTTGCTTTCTCTCAGAATGGTGCTATTTCCACCTTTCACCATAATTTTGATGTTGGCTAATTCAATATAAGTTATACAATTTTGCATGCGCTTAAGCTGTCGCATAGAAAAATGGCGGAAATTGGTGTTCAATGTAATACCTATACTTCCACACATTCTTAAACATGCCGTAATCAATCCCATTATTAAGAAACAATATCTTGATCCTAATGAGCTAAAGCTAAAAATATCGTTGTGTTGCTAACATTCCATTCTTGTCCAAACTGACTGAGGCATTTTGTTGAGCAGTTTTGAAATGCATCTACAGATCACAAACTTTATTATTTTAGACTAAAACTTGCAGGAGTAAGTTTATACTCAATGTTCTTTTTTACAGCTATAAATTAACACCTTGTCACTTATTGATTTCCTATAACCAATATTCAATAACTTGCACCTGAGTATCTCTTCCACTGTAACCATTGGTAAGATTGGAACACATTGATTTTTCTCAATATAGAATGGCAATTTAAGTTAGGAAGTAAATTTATATAAATTACTCACATGAAAAGAGTCCGCACTTATTTAACCCGTACTACACCAAAACCTGATTTTGTTATGCCAATTTGATTGATAAGGCCGTGTGCAGGATTAGCTCCAACTCGTGATCGATTCACTAACAGCATTGAATCTAGCACTGAATATACTGATTTCATTCATAAACAGAGAGGCATAATACAGGAATGCCCCAACACCGTTGTTAAGTATGAGCAAGGTGTTGATGTGTGGTTAAGATGGATGATGGGATGCAATATTATTGTTTCCTAACCCTGTTCAGGGTTATGTTAATGATATTAGAGAGATTGCGAAATTTACGTGAAACGCGATACGGGAACGCCAACGGCAAACTACATCAGTCAAAAAATAGGTTAGTGTGCCCTCTAGAGGGTGAAATCTATTGTGAATTGGTCAATCGTGGAATTACCGTAAGGCGATTACGTTGCGGTTGGTAGCAAAAAATGACGTTCCAAAATGACAAAAAAACGCATTATAAAATGCAGAAAAATGTTATGTTTGTGTTGTTATGAAGCGAATCAAAGTATCATAATAGAGCAAGTAGAGTCCGACATGTAATAAAATCCATTTTGGGGGTTACAATTTGACCTAGTATAGACCAGAAGAAGTGAATAAATTTCGATTTTTTCCGACGCGAATTCGAACGGGAAAATTACCTATTCATTTGTGTGTGGAAAATGCCGTCCAAAAATCATCTTGCGAAGAGGCGTTTTAGGCAAGATCGAGTCGTGTTACGGCAAATTTGCCGTTGAATTTTATGTTTTGGAAGGGGGACAGAAGTTCATACAACGCCATTTTTCGCCTTGCTTTTTCATTGTTTTAAACATGATAAACAGCTGTCAAAGTGTTTTGCTTATGGGATTGAGATTTGGCTATAGCCGGAGCCTATAGGGTAAGCACAGATTTGAGGTCAAAGGTCATTAAGGGTGTAATTCCAGTACATAACAAAGAGCTCCGAAATGCTTCTTTTCCTGCAGATTACATGGTATACAGAGGTGCGACTGACACATAAGCATTGACATTAGCTGGTGTCTATATTGTAACAGATTTTGAGTTCAAGTTCGATCATGTAGGGGTCAAACATAGTTTATTACTGAAAACAACTTTGAAATTCCCTTTTGCTGATTATTAAGTGCTGTGATTATCAGAACAATGGCGTCATGTGCATAGGGTTATAATTACAGTTGGCTTAAACATGGGAGGGGTCTGTTTTGGGGGAAATTCTAAAAGTTTATCCAATTTGAATGAAATTAGTATTATGTGATGTTGATATGATTCAAAACACGATGGAGGTCATTTTAAGGTCATGAGAGGTCAAGTCAAGATCAAATTGTTTTTATTGTCATTAAACTTAGTGCCTATATTTTTTTTTTTAGACAATTTTGACCAAAGCCATTTCAAGGTCATCGGAGGTCATTTCAAGGTCACGACTGGACTTCGCGGTCTTACAAGACCGCAACATATCTATCTCTAAGTCTTTCTTTTCGATCAGTGTTCCGGGGGAATTCGTTGTGACGACGAGTCATAATCGATGCATGATGCACGAAGCAGTAAGCGAGCATGAAAAAGAGCAATGAGCGTGTTTATAGTGGTGTACGGTATTTATACGGTATCATTATACGCATATGGGATTAGAATGGAATGTGACTTATCCGTTATCTCGGCTGTTTATAGTGGCAATCAATAGCGCTATTCTGAATCCGAGGTGGTTGAACTCAGCGTGTTCGAGGTTACCCCAATGCAATGTGGGAGACACAAATATGGTGCCAGTTTCAAATAGTTTGCCGCCGAAACGATACCGACCATTTATAAAAACATTATTGCTACAGTGCCGTACCATATCTGTAGGTAATGTGTTATTACAGTGACAAATTTGAGCTCGGAGAGTTATATTACCCTGCTCAACTTCCTTGAATAACGGTACCGTTAATCCCTGTCTGTTTATAGTGGCCGTATACGGAAAGAATATACTGCAATATCCATCGATATCGAAGGATATCAGTTCCGTATAATATATGCGGCAAATAGCGCTATTGGTCTGTTTATAGTGGCGACCAATACCGTATACAGTTAGGACGCGGGACTACCAATTCTTTAGAAATGCATAGTCGCGCTAAAGTCGATCGATACATGTTAAAATCAGCACAATTCAGAGATACACCTTTTGCTATGAAATTTATTTTCTCGGTCAAATATAAAGCAATATTTTTTTTCTTCAGTAATGTCAGTTAAAGACATAGTGCTTGGATATACATTTTTTTTAATCCTGGTGTTAAAATTCAAGCATCATATTTTGTCTTTTAGTGTGATATTTTTGATTTTTATAGGCCTTTAGTTCGCCCGCGAGCTTTTTACGGAATTCATTTTTAGCGTCCCAAACTAATATAGTGTGGCGAGACCGGAGACTGGTACTGACTACTGGTTTAGTTTTATCACCACCACGGGTTCGTTGGTGTGTCAGAACACACCGTGTGGACTAGTAGACTTGACACCAACCTTAGAGATTAAAGCACATTTCACACAAGTATTTCTCTTATTATAATTGGTAGCTTTATTTGCTCTCTTTTCTCGTAACAACTCGTAACAACCAATAATATCGCAATGTAATACTAGACTGTGGGCCTACAGAATACCCCCGAAAATTTGCATGAGAATACCGAAACCTCTGCGGAAATAAAACATAGAGAAAAATATAAATAGTACCTTGTAAAAAATGACAAAACATGATAAATTTTAAATAAACATGACTAACCGAGACTTCTGTATCAGCTGCACAACAATACATGGCAATTTTGCAGGCCTATACTAATTCAATATCGTTTTGAGTTTATTGTGACAAACACAAACTCCGCTCGCTTGCACAGTTTTGATATTGAATTCATAATAGGCCTATGTTCACATCCAGGGATCATCATTCCTTCAAAATAACCACATAGGTTAATAAATCAACACACACAGATCCCGTCGCTTTTTAATATATCAACCCATGATATACACTCGTCATCATCAATTAATAATCACACAGTTTTCTATAATCATTTAATATTATCAAGCTCAGACCTGCACACAGCTAGATCACCTGACAAGTTTTCTTCGAATATATACTCTCATCGTTATCAATTAATCATCACACATAGTTTTCTATTACGATTATTATCAAGTTCAGGCTTATCACACAGATCACCTGAGAAGTTTTCTTCCAATTGTTACGTAACGCATCACACAGCGAAAACCGTTACTAATCACACAGCTTTTATCAATATTAACACTGACCATGGAAGAAGAGCATTGCCACATAAAAAAAATAGAAGTCTCAGTATCATGTTTTAAGCATGTAATGAAGAAAACACATAAAAACACATAATAACATACACTTACCAATACCAATCATCCATAATAAATAAACATAAGTCCTAGATACTAGGTGGCAAGTACTGAGTGTTTTGAATAAACACACTAATCTTTGGCAGGAATGAATACTGAGGCAGTTTGTTGTGATATAAAAGATATGTCCAGAATACAAAAAATAGTTTCTATAAAAAGGCACAATTTGGCATGTGAAAGCACACGTTTCTGAGCTGCAAGAATATCTGCTTGGTCAACAAGATCAATAATACTGAGTTTTTGTCATAAATCAAACAATTTACGATGTCAAAAGATCCTATCCAAACTTGACCAAGATTTCACTTTGGTTCAAATAAATTAACAAAAAAAAATAATACTGCTTTTGTTTATCAAATGGAATGCCTCATGTCTGAATACAAAAAAATATCAAATATGGAAATAAATATAAACTATGTACTATTAACAACTCTGACAGACCTTGCAAAACCTGAGTTTGAAATGTCCCTGCATACAAATGCAAAGCCTTTAAGTGTGTTTGTGAATCCAAAAGTTGTATAAACACACAAGTATTTTAGGCATTTAAATAGAAATTATGTACAAAACATCTTAGCATGAGCGGAGTTCCCAATCATCCCAAAAATACTAATGAAGAAACAAACCAAATGACAGACAACCCAATTTCACATGATCACCTCCCTATAAATTTAACAGCAAAAGTCATTCATTCCCTCCCGTGCATAACCAATGCTAAATATCCCGAATAAATTTATAATTGAACTCCAATCATACTAAGATACTAGACCTGAAGAATAAAATCTCATAAACCACTTCGAATTATAAAACACCAAGGCCTGGTACATGTAAGTTTCATCTGACTAAGGCACAATACTTTAAAGTCTAAACATGAGATGAAATCAACTAAGTAAAATCACAAAGGCCGAAAAGTATTTTGTTACCAAATATTTCATTTCACCATCAAAAAATCCACACGTTGTTTTTATAAAAACACACTTTGAGATAAATAGAACTCCAGCTGTGCAATCAATGCAATGTATGCTTTTGGTAATTAGGCCGAAAAGAACAAAGGAATTGACATGCATGACTCATGGCTTATGTCAACACACACAGATCTGTTGCGTCACAGCAAAACTTTCATCACACAGCAAAATACAAGAAAAGGTATAACTTAAACACGCTTGATTTCAGCCAAATTAATTCGTATACGTGCTGGAATTGCACCAAACTTCTCTGAAACTATCATATATTGGCATGGTAGCCATGAATTTTAATGACAAAATGAAAAGAAGCAATTTTGGAAGTTTTAAATCATCATCTCAATGGCAAGGAAATTGTGCACTAAGACCATACACTGAAACTACTGCACTCATGCTTTTAGGCAAAAGTTTTATAACATGGCCTAATTTTGGAGATCTATAATATTATAATACAGAATTTAAAAGACTCACCAGTATTGTCCAAGGGCACAAATATATAATATCTCCTTTCCAGCACACATCACCTCCCACAGTTCCAAATTATAACTTTTTACTCACACAGAGTCCACACAGTATAAGTAACTTTTCGCTCACATAGAGTCCACACAGTATAAGTAACTTTTTGCTCACATAGAGTCCACACAGTATAAGTAAATTTTTGCCCACACAGAGCTCACACAGAATGACTTCTTGGACTGTGCACTGGGTTTTTAACAGGGCCTAATTTGCATAATTGGGGCAGTATAATTGGGGTGTTTCTAATAATTGGTAGACAGGGGTTTTTCTTTATGCATTAAAGAGATACCTTTCAATATACCATTACACAGCCCCCCTCCCAGAGTGTGACGTCCTCGGCACACACACATCGTCACAACTGGGAGGCCAGACTAATGGGTATTGAAAAGTACCTTATTCTCCAGGCCTAGATTACCTTAAAACACTACTCATATAAAAAAACATTTTTATGCAAGTGAAACATATAAAACACAGTTCTATTCTTTCCGGATGATGGTCCACTCTGTAATGTTCTTTATCTCCTCGAACTCCAATACCTTCTGACGACTATCCCGGGTTCATGATTAGACTAGTACGATTAATATCAAACTCACCACTAGAGAACACATCTTGATTTTCAATAACCAATTTCACCAATTCACTAATCTCGTTCTCATTTAAGTCTTTAGTACACCGCTCTATCATATCACACAGATATTCTGGCAAGTCACTTTTTATATCATTAACATGTTCCTCTGCTGCATGCATAACTTGAACATCATTATCATGTACATAATACATTCTGGCCAACACCGTACCTGCTTTAATAACATACTCATCCTGCCACACATTCATTACTTTCACTGGTACTAAACTGGACTCAGTTTCAACTAGACTGCGAGCAACCAGGATTCCGTTCTCTAATAACATTCCGCTATCTATGAACTCGACAATACCAAACTTTGCACGACCACAATCACCACTCGCATGACAAGGAATGATCAACTCATGCTCACCAGGTACTATGATATCACTATCCGTCATTATTCTTGAATATAAGGGCCTGTCATCACGAGTCCGACAATCAATTCTCTCCTCTCCAATAACTAACTGGGTTTGTCAAAATCAATTTGCGCACAAGCTTTACGCAAGAAATTAAGGCCTAATAAATTGTCACTCACAGGTGCTACATATACTGGAATTTGCAATCTACAATGTCCAACCTGTATATTCATATTAGCCACACCATCAATTTGTACCTTAGTACCATCAGCTTGTTTTAACACAACATTCCTTGACATTAATTTGGGCCGTCTACTTTCAGGAATACCCAAATACTGTTCGGATTTCAAAATCACTCGTGACGCACCACTGTCCAAACAAAACATTATTTTCTCACCCTGCACATTAGCCGAGACCCACAATTCATTGATTTCAGAATACTCCTCAATCACATCTTTTGTATCAAAATACTCAGACCCAATTAATCTGACAAACTCGTCACTCTCATCCTCTACATTATTCACACTCTCCGATTCTCTATTTACTGTGTCAGTGGTGCCTGATACTGATTGATTGGCTGTCTCTGGCCCTCTCTCATTGTCTGGGGCCTCCCCTTGGGCCAGTGGTTTAGCCTCCCCTCGTTTCCCGACTTGGGACAGTTTCGTGAACGGTGCCCCTCTTCATGGCTTACGAAACACAATGGTGGATATCCACATTCACGCCATCCGTGACCAGGGCTATTACAATTCATACATAGCACCTTGGGCCTACTATCTTTTCCTGATTTATACGGACAATTCGGTCTCACATGCCCAGGTTCACCACACTGATAACACAACACTTGCCCAGTCTGAGGTTTTCTATTTTCATTTCCACCTCCTGATCTAAAAGGACAATTTGGTCTCACATGCCCAGGTTCGCCACAGTGATAACATGTCACTGACCCAGTCTGAGGTATTCTAATTTCATTTACATGAAACTGTGAGGGCCTAACATAAGAGCCTGTAGACCTACTCGCTACAGCTGGAATTTCATACACATCTCGGGCTGACTCAATCGGTGTGCACACCTTAATATCACTAAGCACTTTTTGTACAATTCTTTCTTCCAACTCCTCACATTCAGTTTCGGACAACTTTTCGTCTACCTGTTCCACACCAGATTTCCTTACAAACGACACATGTTTTTCACGTCTTCTCACAGGCGCATGTTCAATTTCTTCGTCCCTCTTATGATATGACTCTAAAAACTCTGCCTTATCAATAGCTTGTTTTAGGCTAGCAGACTCCGCACCAAACACAACATCTCTGATATCTTTATTATGTAAGGCTAAGGTAAAGCTATTCAAGCTCATCTCTTCTCTTGTTGCCTTGCTATTTGTATCTTTACCTCTAAAGGCTAACGATGCCAACTTCTTGATTCTATTGCCTAACTCACGTGCACTTTCCCCCGGTTTTTGCTTTACTTGATTTAACTCCATTATGTAACTACTCTTACACTCTCTCGGGCCAAACTCTCTTTCTAGCACCTCTACAAGATCTACATATGTACAAGTACGGGGTGTCACATCATCAGTTGTTAACCTGTTCAGTGCATCATCCTGACAGCATGAAAACAACTGAAATGCAGCCTCTTTATCAGACCATCTATTGTACTCCCGGCATGCTTCAAACTGGGACAGAAAATCTGCCAACACACCCTTGCCATCATATTTCTGAGGCCTCATTCGAGCACTTGTAGGCCTACTCACTTTCTCACTTTCACTCATACTAGTACAGTCAGATTGTTTCATTTGAACTTCCCGCTTCTTACGCCCTTTCATTTGTTTCTTTCGTGGACTCGATTTCTTTCCGACACCTTTACCTTTACCGTCTACCTCACTTTCACTCGTACTAGTATACTTGTCAGATTTCTTTGTCTGAACATCTTGCTCACACAGCTTTCCCTCACTCAATCGAGATTCTGATCTTTTCAGGCCACTATAAGTCTTTTCACTTGCTTCACTGCAAGATTCACTAATTGTACTACTTCCCCGTTTTTCTTGTAACCGCTTCTCAAGCAATGCAAGATTTGAGTCAAAGTCACTGTCTTCTTTCTCAAATTGCCTCATTCTCTCTTTCCTTGCAAGTTCCTCTCTCTGACGAAACTCTCTAAACCTCAACTTTGCCTTTCTTTGCATCGTCTTCTCCCACTCTTTTGTCTGCTCCTCTTCCTTACTTTCATATTCTATTCGCTCTTGTTGAGTCTTTTTGATACTATGGATACACTCTTCCAACTCCCATTCAACTGTTTGTTTCTCTTTTTGAACATCTTTCAATTCCGCCTTCATTCCCTTCACTCTTCCCAACAACTGTACTCTTTCCTGTTCCGCTTCTCTAACAACAGACCTCAACTCTTCTACAGTACTATGAATATGTCTAACCAATGCATTTTGTTCGTCTATCTCTGACGTCTTAGCTCTAGCCTCCCTATCAAGTCTCATAGCTTCCTCTTCCAGCACATCATTTAATCTTCTCAGGTCCCTCTTCTCCTTCTCAAGTTCATCATTTTGTCTTTCCAACATCTCTCTCACTCACAAGCCTTTGTCTTGATTGCTTACTTGCACGCAACTCATGCCTTTCTCTATCTATCACGCTTTCTTCTCCATCACTGTGACTATTTGCCTTAGACTTTCTTACATATGTCTCTTCTCTACTTCTAGTTGACCTCAGGTTATAACGACTAAATCTCTCCTTTGATCTCTTACTCTCCGAATCACTCTCTTTAGAACTCCCTCCTTCAGAGTCATTGTGCGCAATGGTCTCGGAGGCCTTACTATCCACTGCACCCAACTCTGCGCCTCTAACCTCCATTTCATCATGCACAGAACCCTCCTTTTCCATTATTCCAGTCTCACTCTCTTTATCTGCACTCATGGCTAACAGAGTCCATTAAACTTCAGACTCTCACACCAGGGGTTCTTTTGTTCTCACAAAGTATAATACCACACACCTGTGTACACTAAGTTAATTAATTCTCTTGTTTTAAATATCTTCTATGTTTAAAACAACATTTGGTTTGACCAGTACTCTCAGTTCACTTAGTTTCCACACACCCCCATGCACAAAGCAATTATTTTCTCTCATCCACTGAGTTTACACACAGATGCATGCACAAAGCAACTATTTTCCCTCATCCACTGAGTTAACACACAGATAACACACAGTTTTTCTCATCATGGAATTTACACACAGTTACTTGATCTTTATCTCTAAGGTTGTGTCTACAAATTTAACACGATCCCACCGCTGCCACCATTTGTGGCGGGACCGGAGACTGGTACTGACTACTGGTTTAGTTTTATCACCACCACGGGTTCGTTGGTGTGGCAAAACAGACCGTGTGGACTAGTAGACTTGACACCAACCTTAGAGATTAAAGCACATTTCACACAAGTATTTCTCTTATTATAATTGGTAGCTTTATTTGCTCTCTTTTCTCGTAACAACTCTTAACAACCAATAATATCGCAATGTAATACTAAACTGTGGGCCTACAGAATACCCCCGAAAATGTGCATGAGAATACCGAAACCTCTGCGGAAATAAAAACATAGAGAAAAATATAAATAGTACCTTGTAAAAATGACAAAACATGATAAATTTTAAATAAACATGACTAACCGAGACTTCTGTATCAGCTGCACAACAATACATGGCAATTTTGCAGGCCTATACTAATTCAATATCGTTTTGAGTTTATTGTGACAAACACAAACTCCGCTCGCTTGCACAGTTTTGATATTGAATTCATAATAGGCCTATGTTCACATCCAGGGATCATCATTCCTTCAAATTAACCACATAGGGTAATAAACCAACACACACAGATCCCGTCGCTTTTTAATATATCAACCCATGATATACACTCGTCATCATCAATTAATAATCACACAGTTTTCTATAATCATTTAATATTATCAAGCTCAGACCTGCACACAGCTAGATCACCTGACAAGTTTTCTTCGAATATATACTCTCATCATTATCAATTAATCATCACACACAGTTTTCTATTACGATTATTATCAAGTTCAGGCTTATCACACAGATCACCTGAGAAGTTTTCTTCCAATTGTTACGTAACGCATCACACAGCGAAAACCGTTACTAATCACACAGCTTTTATCAATATTAACACTGACCATGGAAGAAGAGCATTGCCAAATAAAAAAAAAAATAGAAGTCTCAGTATCATGTTTTAAGCATGTAATGAAGAAAACACATAAAACACATAATAACATACACTTACCAATACCAATCATCCATAATAAATAAACATAAGTCCTAGATACTAGGTGGCAAGTACTGAGTGTTTTGAATAAACACACTAATCTTTGGCAGGAATGAATACTGAGGCAGTTTGTTGTAATATAAAAGATATGTCCAGAATACAAAAAATAGTTTCTATAAAAAGGCACGATTTGGCATGTGAAAGCACACGTTTCTGAGCTGCAAGAATATCTGCTTGGTCAACAAGATCAATAATACTGAGTTTTTGTCACAAATCAAACAATTTATGATGTCAAAAGATCCTATCCAAACTTGACCAAGATTTCACTTTGGTTCAAATAAATTAACAAAAAAAATGATACTGCTTTTGTTTATCAAATGGAATGCCTCATGTCTGAATACAAAAAAATATCAAATATGGAAATAAATATAAACTATGTACTATTAACAACTCTGACAGACCTTGCAAAACCTGAGTTTGAAATGTCCCTGCATACTAATGCAAAGCCTTTAAGTGTGTTTGTGAATCCAAAAGTTGTATACACACACAAGTATTTTAGGCATTTAAATAGAAATTATGTACAAAACATCTTAGCATGAGCGGAGTTCCCAATCATCCCAAAAATACTACTGGAGAAACAAACCAAATGAAAGACAACCCAATTTCTCATGATCACCTCCCTATAAATTTAACAGCAAAAGTCATTCATTCCCTCCGTGCATAACCAATGCTAAATATCCCGAATAAATTTATAATTGAACTCCAATCATACTAAGATACTAGACCTGAAGAATAAAATCTCATAAACCACTTCGAATTATAAAACACCAAGGCCTGGTACATGTAAGTTTCATCTGACTAAGGCACAATATTTTAAAGTCTAAACATGAGTTGAAATCAACTAAGTAAAATCACAAAGGCCGAAAAGTATTTTGTTACCAAATATTTCATTTCATCATCAAAAAATCCACAAGTTGTTTTTATAAAAACACACTTTGAGATAAATAGAACTCCAGCTGTGCAATCAATGCAATGTATGCTTTTGGTAATTAGGCCGAAAAGAACAAAGGAATTGACATGTATGACTCATGGCTTATGTCAACACACACAGATCTGTTGCGTCACAGCAAAACTTTCATCACACAGCAAAATACAAGAAAAGGTATAACTTAAACACGCTTGATTTCAGCCAAATTAATTCGTATACGTGCTGGAATTGCACCAAACTTCTCTGAAACTATCATATATTGGCATGGTAGCCATGAATTTTAATGACAAAATGAAAAGAAGCAATTTTGGAAGTTTTAAATCATCATCTCAATGGCAAGGAAATTGTGCACTAAGACCATACACTGAAACTACTGCACTCATGCTTTTAGGCAAAAGTTTTATAACATGGCCTAATTTTGGAGATCTATAATATTAAAATACAGAATTTAAAAGACTCACCAGTATTGTCCAAGGGCACAAATATATAATATCTCCTTTCCAGCACACATCTCCTCCCACAGTTCCAAATTATGACTTTTTACTAATACCTTTCAATATCACATTACAATAGTTTGCTAAAGAAAGATATTTCCCACCTCTGTAAAGCACATCGTGTGGGTCTATATATTATAGATTTGTCAGAATTTCCGTTTTTATTTTACCCTTTTTCCCTTCATGCTCCGAAAATGTCAAACTCAGTACTTTATCTCGAGAAGAACCAGCAGAAATAATCGATATTTCAATTGTTGTCAACCAGGTCCCTTTTCCATTGAAAACCAGGATTGCCTGTCCAGCGATTTGGTAGCCCAAATCCCCAATTCTGGTAAATGAGGTGAATTTTGGAAATTTGCTCCCGTGATAGCCTGCAATTTCAATTTATAGGGGCTATGGATTCCATGAATATGAAAACCATTCTGTCTGTTTGTTTGTTTGTTTATTTACCTAGGATGAGGTCCTTGGGAAAATCCACTGTCCAAACCTAGAAAAATTCGCGTGTTATTAGAGGGGATTTTCATTTTCTGTCCCTCCTATCTCCAGGTGAATTTTGAATGACCCCCCATCGCGGGTTGGCATTTTCATGACACCCTTCAGACTTGCGTTCGGGTTTGTGTAGGCCTATTTGTCATAATTTAGCGCTATAGGACCTACTTTCTAAATGTAGGCTATAGCTATAGCCGTGCTATATAAATATTATAAGGTACCGGTATGTAATATTATGTAGGCCTATGGGGGTGGGGTGGGTACTCAACACATTTTAACCATGACTTACAATGCAAGGCTCATTGTTGCCATAAATGATTTTTCCTTTAGGTCATTATAATAGGTTGTTATAAACTTCCATGTTTAACCTTGTATAGTTTTGGCTGCTTCATTATGACTTTCGGTGGGTTTAACCAGTTTCAAACAAACACAAACAAAAGGCACTATACCCAGTCACCTTCATGACACTTGAAACACTAGGTAATTTCTTTGCTATATTGAAGTTATGGTAACACTGTATCCAGGCCGGGCACCCAGAGATATCGATCCACAATGCTAGTATTAGCCTAAGATTTCACGCGTGGATTTGAACATTTTTCAGCTGGTAGTCAAAAATTATGGAATCAAAACGGAAATTCTGACAAAACTATGATATATCGCTCACGGTGATGTGCGTTAGACAGTTGGGAAAAATCCTTCTTTAGCGAACTATATTACTTTGAAAAGCTAAAAGATTGATCCAAAAAAAGGCTCGCGGCAGAGTTGAAGCCTATCAAAATCGAAAATCTTACACTAAATGACTGAATTTCACGACTAAGTTTAACACTAAGATTTGAAAAAAAAATACAGTATCAAGCATTACAGTTTTTCCTGACATTTACTGAAAAAATGAAAATTATTGCTTTTCATTTGGCCGAGAAAAAATTTTTACACTGAAAAGGTGTAACTCAAAATGTTGTTCATTTGAATACCAAATTCGATCGTTTGTATTGCCTTATTAAATGACTGAGTGAGCCTTGCAGAACAATAACAATCGGTAGTCCAGCGTCCTAACTGTATAAGATGTACTTATACGCTAAATACCGGATAATCTGGCTCACTATAAAAACGCTCAATGATAAACAGAAGAAAAAGATTCACCCGTTCACTCAATCATGAACAAATAGAACTGGAGCACGCAATATGTCATGTCTAGAGTTGATAATGATATAAGAATAATAATAGTAGTAAATCAATAATAAAAAAATATGAAGTATAAATAAATTAAAGTAAAGTAATAAAAGTATTTAATGGAGGATATTTATAGCTAGAAGAAAAATATAATTGAACAAAGTGCAAATAAATTAATTGATCCATGGATAAGTAGTGTAATAATCAGCATGGTAAAAAGAAGATGGTCTCACAAACAGAGAGTTTGCTCTGAAAAAAAAAACAGTGAATGGATGGCACAGCTAGCAGGTGACAGGGGCAGTTAGACCAGACCAAGCAAAAAGGAGTGCTATTTCCATTGTTCTTTGCCCTACAGTGTGCGTACGCATCGTAGTTTGCTCAGAGCACATGCATTTTAAATCGCCTACCGCATATAAAAGAAAGCAATTGAACAGTCGGCTCGTTCATGCATATCGATAGACGATGTCAAGTGGTCTATAAATAAAACCATGAATGAAATAAGATTGTATAATTATTTGCCGTCGTAGTGTGATATCAAAATCGATCGATGCCAAGTTAACTGGTTTACTCACGGAACCACGAGCAAAACGAACACAACACAAAGCCAGTGGATTTAAATTGGCACAAATTCGTACAAACTGTTTTTTACTGATCATACTGCCTTCGCCATCCGACATCAAACTCTTGTGTTGGTTATTTAGACAACTAATGACATACACCTGTTAAAAATACTCGTTTAAAAAAAAGCCCGCAAAACATCGATGCTATGATCTAAACTGGACTGAATGCAGCCAATCGTATTTCATACCAATACAAATGTGGGTTCGATACACCCAAGGGTGAAATGGTGATTCATATCTCTTTATTGAGGTTGTGCATATAACGTATCATACCGTGAATATGACGGACTACTCAAATGCATTCAACAAATGCATGATCCAATCTACCGCGACATTTTAGTCTCACACACAAAGCAAATGCACTACGATCATATAGGTTGATTGAATGGACTGGACTGCGCCATGATTACGGTGAAGGACACCGGTTAAAATCCTTTGTTTGGAGCCAATCGATAAAAGCATGCAGGGCATCTATAGATATATGTGTTTCAGCATAGCGCCACCATAAATGTATTGTAGTTAAGTTTCGAGGCGAACGGCATTATGAGGTCCGCCCGCACAATCCCGTAACAGGTAACCCGTATGGCGTTTCCAGTGAACGCCTCTTCGCAATCTCTCTATTGTCGTTGAGCTAACGCCCCGTAGCCACCCAAACCATCACCATACCTCATTTCGATATTTAACATACCAATATTCTGCTCTTTATATTATATGGTGTCGCATATTACCTCAAATTTTGACGAACACAGGGCGCTGACACTGTACTAAGGTATCATGCACTTATGTGCTAAATATTAGCACTTAAAGATTGTTGTAGAGTGCCTAATATTATCATAGTTGTATTGTGAGCTTACACCATAGTATTGTAAGCTTACACCATAGTACGTTGTTATTTTTAAAATACCTTAGCATCTTCAATTTCCTTTCGGTGGTCTACTGCACCCCAGGTGGCTATGCCAACAAGTTGTGCCGACCCGTCGGATTTTTCATGTAGAGCCTCACCCAGGCATTTCGGCACTCCTATGGCACTACCACTTGTGATGAGCCATGCTCCTGTAATATTTGGAATTGGTAACAGTAAATAATTAAAATTACAAATGGCAATTGGCACAAAGGCGATTGCACCAAGTATTCAACTACCCCCCTGGGAGTTTAAAAACTGTTCTTATCATAATTTCAAACTTGTACATTGAATTTTGTGAAGTAGGGTGTCAATTAAAAGCTAGCATTACAGGGTAGATGTTTGTGGCCTTGAAGCAAAAGAGTTTTAAAATGGTGTAGATCGCCTTTTGTAGCTGAACTCTTCATATAAGGCGGCAAAACATCATTGTACATAAACATGGAATAAGTAAATTGAAACTTTACATATATACTATGTACAATATAAATATGTGTGGTAAACACAATTACAGATATCATGCTTACCAAAGAATACACTCTTTTTTTCTCGATTATCTCGATATAACAATCCTAAACCAATCTTTAAAATGCGCTCTTTTCTAATAACTGGTTTAAAACCTTAAACTCTGTCACTGTTTACAACCTTATACACTTGTTGCTTATTAATTACAATACAATATAAATACTATATTTTTTCATCCTTTTTCAAAAATGTCTTGATAAAATTATCAGTTTATAGAAAACTTTATAAACACGTCTTGACAATATGGGAGTTCAATGTATTTTGGTATTTGAAAGGTAGCCAATTGGCTACCTTTTGCCTTGCTCCCAAAAAGTAGCCAATTGGACAGACAATTGGTTGCTTTCAAATATCAAAAAGGTAGCCAATTGGCTACCTTTTCAGATGTGAGAAAAAGGCAGTCTACCTTTAGCTTTCAGACATCAAAATACATTAAAATTACACATTTGTCAAGACATGTATGGTAAATTCTTTATAAAATGACAGATTTGTAAAGACATTTTGGTAGATTTTCCCTAAATTTACAATATTTTTATCAAGACATTTTTGAAAAAGGGAAAATAATCGTTTTCAAAAATATATAATCGGGTGTTGGCAGAAAAATGCTTAAAAGCGTAACATATCACGGCGGCGAGCATCTAACAGGGAATTAGGAAGGAAGACAAGCTGTCCCATGAGGGAGCTGTCAATGCACATCCCAGTCCAATTCCAATACCTCCCTCTCCTCCTCCCTACCCGCTCTCTTACCAGGCACAACCTATTACATGGTATTTGAAAATGTTATGCACCTGCTTTACTCCGCAAGAAGTATGGTACACTGCTAGCTGAAGTAGAACCAGGCCATTCTTACGGGAAATTAATCCTCTTGAAGTTGAAGTCACACAAAACTATATATCAAGCGTGGCGTTTGGAACACAAATTTATTTTAATGTAATCCATTCAGTAATTTTTAGCAACATGTGGCATGTTTTTTACCAAAACTAAGTTAGATTTCTAATAATCGGTCGATTAACTAGATAATACATAAGAGGTAATTATGTAGTCTATGAGGAAATATGCAAACTATTGTTCTTAAATATGACGTATTTTCATCATAATTTACGGTACACTATAGATTATCGCGTTAACTTCCACTTCGAGCGGCTTTAATGGCAGAGTGGTTTTGAATACATTATCCTCTCTAATCCTCTAGACTTAAAGTTTGTGGTTTCAAACTTCATTTCCCAAACTCTCTAATTATACACATCAACCGGGGACTGATTTTTATATCAATAAGATAGGATGCACTCTCAAATGCGTGTTAGTGTTTGCAGTCAATTGCAAATTTAAACGGGGACGAGTCCCGGTTGCTGTTGACATGTTTCATAAAAAAAACGTCTGTGTTTTAGCGAAAAACACATACCCGACAAACCCTTTTTACCGTGTATCGATTGCGAACACTTGCATAAAAAAGGGACACGCATCAAAAAAGAACACACAAGTCTAGCCTAAAACCTCTCAATTGGGGACATTTGTGTGTTAACTGGGGGCATTTGTGCTCGCGCTCGAAAACATACATAACGTGTCTAAAACATACAAACCCGTACATGTCATACGGGTACAACCGGGAACATCTTAATTGATGTCATTTTTGTTACTTTTAGGGTTGCTGTTCTGTATGCACGGATCACGGCTGCAATACCAATTTCCAAGGTTGACAAATCTAGCACCAGAACCCATAAAAAAGAAGTCCATGGTTGAATTTCAAGTTTGAAACAAACTTAATGACTCAAAACCTACCCATATTTGAACGGAGTTTCCGGATTGACTACGCTAAGTTCATCATAAATGTGCCCGCTTTTGCCAATATGGTAGTTTAAACAATAATTGGTTAATTCCACAGTACATGGTGATCGATGGTAATCGATCCTGCATAGTTTATTTTTTTTAAAGTTTGGTATGGTTGGCATGTCATATGATCATAACGCCACTTTTAAATTATGGGCTCATTACTGTGTAACAACGCTTGCTCCTGTACACAGATAGAGTTTTCTCTCATTTCCACTCGCATATGTCAGTCTGGTTTTCAGCCTGTTTCTAACTGTTTTCTTACCCATTGTGTTCGCCCATACAACGACATCTTTCAGTATGTCTTTCTCCTCATCAAAATGGCAGTCATCAGCGAAGGAAATGACGAGTTTCGGTTTAACAAGTTTCCATGTGTCAAACAACAGGGTGCTTAGCTTCTCTGTCGTGGTCATGTGATCGACTCGAACAAACTGCAGATATGCATTAGAACAAGGATATTATGATGAAAGCAATTCAAAAATGTTAATCTCTACAACCTAAAGTTCATTAAAAAACAAGCAAATCAAAGCAAACATCGGTTTTAAGGTCAATAAGATTGACTCTTGAACATATGAACACTTTGGGCATTAAATATGTACGTCTGTACACTACTTAAAGAAGAAAGGAATTATGTGATGAAGCTGGTCAAAAGCTACAAATGGTTCTCTTTCTAAACTTTCTAAAAAATTCTAAACTTTATTCATAACGAAATATATCAATAAGCATTCATAACCTCATTAATAAACGCGATGCGTGCGATCCAATCATATTTTATTATTTGTGAAAACGCGAACGCAAATCGAGGTCATTAATATCTCACAATTTACCGCAAAATGCGTAGTTGTTCCAATGGCGCACACAATTGACTTCTGCGTGCGCCGTTAAGTGCGTCCAACGAACTGCGCGCGCGCTGGCTGCCGTATTTGGATTGCGCGCTACCACATTTGCACAGATTCTGATACGCACTTTTGTTATTGGTCGTTTTGTTTTAGCCTGATCGATTTGGGGAAAGGGAAGATGTAAAAATAGTTTATTTTTACAAACTTTTGAGGAAAATGTTGTGTTATTTTGTAAATTTAAAAGATCAAAGTGACGGTTATGAATGAGGTTAATAACTTTGCATCGGTTATATGTCGGGCATTGTGAAAATTCTAAACATTTTTTCTTTGGACCTCGGAATATCCCTCGGGGCTGCGCCCCTCGGGATATTCCTCGGTTCCAAAGGCAAAATGTTTAGATTTTTCACAATGCCCTCCAAATAACCGATGCGCAGTTATTAACCTCTAAATACTCAACAACCATGATGCACAAAAAGGTACACAAAACACTTGCAAGTGAAAATCAATGAGACTCATCAAAGATAGTTATAAAACTGGCGACCAAGCGTAAGCTCAAACACTGGTTCAAAATCTGAGATGCTACTTGACAAGCAATTCAGCATCGAAGTGGTTACGTAATTCTCTTGGTTACCGGATCACGCTTTTTTGGTATGCCTTCGAGTGCCATATACTTTGTGTGGTGATCGTTTCGATCGTGGTTCATTACTCAAGAGCGTGATCCCGTTGACATAGTAACATTACGTAACTTTGATACTGAATAAAGATACACTAATGGTCCCATGTCATAAATTGGGTACCCCAAAAAAGGTGGAGGGATTACATGTTTCTAAAAGTTGCTGTACGATTTTGATTGGCGGCATTTCGCCACCCCTTGTCAAACAGGACTGGTTGATGTCTCATTTTAAGCCTAATCTTACAACCTACCATTAAAACGTTAAATAATGATCCAACCACACCAAAAGTATACATTTTCTGAAAGGAAATTCCATGAGGAATCTGAATATTACATTCAAAATATTGTTGGAAATAAAAAGAAAACATTTATATCCAAATGTTGCTAAAAACTGTTTTCAAATTTACATGAGTAAAATCAATGAGACTCATCAAAGATAGTTATAAAACTGGCGACCAAGCGTAAGCTCAAACACTGGTTCAAAATCTGAGATGCTACTTGACAAGCAATAAAGATACACTAATGGTCCCATGTCATAAATTGGGTACCCAAAAAAAAGGTGGAGGGATTACATGTTTCTAAAAGTTGCTGTACGATTTTGATCGGCGGCATTTCGCCACCCCTTGTCAAACAGGACTGGTCGATGTCTCATTTTAAGCCTAATCTTACAACCTACCATTAAAACGTTAAATAATGATCCAACCACACGAAAAGTATACATTTTCTGAAAGGAAATTCCATGAGGAATCTAATATTACATTCAAAATATTGTTGGAAATAAAAAGAAAACATTTATATCCAAAAGTTGCTGAAAACTTTTTTCAAATTAACTTATTTTTAATTATTTGAAACTTTTAAACTAACTTATTTTTGTTTATTTTCCTGTATAATCACATGTTTACTTATGTACAATTTATTTGTGAAGCAAAATTTAATTAAAAACATATCCTCCAAATTTGATACATATGGTGCAAAAAAAAAAAAAAAAGTTATGGTAATTTTTGTAATTAATGTCCAATTCGAGAATTTGAAAATTGATGTTTACAGACATTTTGTAGGGGCCTGTGTATCAATTAATTAGTAATTACCGGTAAGCATTATTACAAAAAGTACGCATGTTTTCAAGTTTTAATTGGTGTCACTTATTATTAGAGAGAGTCATTACCTATAACGTATTATAAAAAAAATGTTAATTTTGAACATGTAATGGAAAGTTTGCCCACCTTATGACATGCGACCTAATATATAATACCGTATGGCACTCCGCATTGGATAAAATTAATTGTACAATGTGTTTGATTGACAACAACACATTGCTTTCTTTAGCTAAGATAATTTTTAATCTAAAAATTTTAAGCGTCTCTAAGGCTACAGTGGTTAAGTTTGTTGAGTAAAATTGAGTGGTGAAGAGTAGTATCAAATGCCTTGCTTAAAATGAGATTAAATACCAACTATGCATAGTTGTATTTATGTCATACAGGTTTTTGATGGCCATGTGAGTAGACATGTTTTTCCGAAATCCAATTTGGTTTGGGCTGAAAAAGTTGTATTTGGTGATAAAAACGTAAGCATTCTGTTATAAATAAACCTTTTTAAATGTTTTACCGGTGGAAGGTAAAATTGAAATGTGCCGGTAATTTGTGAATATTTGTTTATCACTGGGTTTAAAAACAGGGTTCACCTTGGCCGTTCTTAAGTTTGATTGGAAAATGCCTGTAGAAAATGATTTGTTAAAATTTTGATATGATACAAACAATTTTCGGGGTAAAGTGCTTGAATATTAAGTTGGATTTAAAGCCATTAATTTCATAGCTATTACTGCACTTTATTGACTTGGTGATATCAACAACTTACTGTGTAGTACAAGATGAAAGAAATAAGGAACACAAAGACATTTTACTGTTTCTGAATTCAGCGAGAAATTTGTTCAATTATATTCATTAGTTTCACTAGTTTCATGATAAATTACCTCCCAATCAGTGAGAGAGAGACAATTATCTAAACATTTGATATTTTCAGGTTTGAATTGCCGCCTGTAAAACATTGGTTTAAGGATACTATATGGATTTTTAATGTGCTTGATGCCAGAGGGGCGTAACATAATTTCTGAAATAGCGATGCAGAAAATAATGAACTCGAGCGTACTTAGTACGTCAATCCACATGGACAACACCACGAACCAACGAAACTTGGGTGAGTCATCTTATGGACGCGACTATGATGGGGAGGGGGCAACGGGCACTATGGGCGGGGGGGCACAAGCACTAGAACAAGTGATGAAAATCACTTTGCATATAAACAGACACGATAAACAAAACAATCAATTTGCCTGTTTTAACCTCGAGATATGTTTAGTTAACAACGAAAGGGTAAAATCACAATTGTGCCACTTTTACTAGGGAAGAGGGCTGTACATGTAAATAAATGATAGCATCAAGTTTATCAAGAGTTCCTTCGTAACATCAAAAGAATGCACAATTACACAACAATACAAACTTGTTTTTACTGTCCAAGCAAACACAAAACGTTTTCGACATCATTCGCAAAAGGTTATAAAAGGTTGTCAGAAAACGTTTAAATGTCGGGTTATATAAAGGGTATATTAAGAGTATAAAACGTTTTCATAACCTTAAAAACATTTTTGATAATCTACTGCTCAAAAAACAAAAATGTTTTACAGAAAACGTTTACATGTCGGGTTATATAAAGGGTATAAAACGTTTTAATAACATTCCAAACAGAACAAAACATTCTAAACAGAATGTTATTTTGGGGTTGAAAAAATATTTTGCGAAAAATGTTTGCCCAAAATGTTTTTTAATAACGTTTTAAAAACATTTTCATGACCTTTATATAACCCGACATTTAAATGTTATTAAAAAAAAAAAAAAAAAACATTTTAAGAACATTTCTGTGTTTGCTGGGTTCAAATATTTTAACATGTTATTTAAGTGTTGACAAAATATTTGGCAAATAATGTTTGCAAAAATAGTTTACAATAACATTTTTGAAAACATTTTAGAAATATTGTTGTAGTGTGTTTTCATACAAAACGTTTTCAAACGTTTTCATGACCTTTATATAACCCGACATTTTAATGTTATTAAATCGTTTTTACCTAAACCAAAAGCCAAAATATAACTTATTTAAAACGTTTTAAAAACGTTTTCGTGTTTGCTGGTGTACTACTGTTTTATCATGATACAGGTATAATGATTTTCTTTTCCACTGATTAAAAGATAAATAAATAGTTCACATTCTGCTGTAAAATTAACTACATGCCTATGTCAATGATCTTATCATGGTAAATACAGTTCTCTTCGTCACTCAAGACATGATAAAAGACAAACAAATATTGCACACTTAAAAGTTAATGAACGCGTATTACTTGTTGGGAGAGAATATTAGACAAAATAACTACACACGCGCTGATGTTGACGCGTCTGATGCACGAGCCCCGAAGCAGGGAAGTACATTAGAGGCATCAACATCAGATATCATTGATTTACATGTACAACCCTCTTCCCTAATAAAAGTGGCACAATTGTGATATTACCCTTTCGTTGTTAATTAAATATATCTCGAGATTAAAACAAGCAAATTGAACAGAACAAACGGCATTTAAGACTACGCCCTTGACGTTCATATAAGCATCTTGAGACAGGCTGTATGATGACCATATGGAGAAATACATTTGTGCATAGTTTTATGAATATCAATTAGCTAATCTGCAAAATTAATTAGCTGGAAAGCCGAGAAACGCCATAAAATGTGGGCAAGAACTAATCATTGTATGAAGCTCATTAAGGTATCAAATTAAAGCTCTCAACGAGATCTAGGGGCGTAAAGTTGTCAACTGTGTCCAAGAATCATGTCATGTGGAATTTTCGTCATGGGCAACTTTCGTATGGCAGACATTTCACATTAAAGCATGCAGTTAACATTTGCAAAAGTAGGCTCAATGCACAGATCAGGGATTAAAGCATATTCATTCGAAATTTCAGGCCAGTAGGTGGTGTAGTTTAGCTTTCACATTTTTTTTTTTTTTTGGAATTCCAAAATCGGTGAAAATATGAAATACAAGAAAATTGACTTTAAAGTTTTCAAAATCAATTGTTATGGTCACTAACATGACCCATTCCAAAATCACCTGCTTCGGGTTTACACAACACCAAACACGCAAACACGCTGTTTATTATATCACAACTTAATTATTCTTTATTAATTAGTGCAGTATGGCTATTAATCAAATCATTATACAATACTACAACAGTTACTTAAATTTACAATAAAGCTTTCTTCAGACTATGGTCACTTAGCTAAGCCTGGAGATCTTGATTGGCTGACTTTCTGATGAGATGCTGTTGATGATCTCAGTTTTTGATTCAAGATCCGACAATGTCCGCGATCCTGTCTACAATCTCAGTCCAAAGTCCTGATGACTATTTTTTCAGTATCCTAGCTGCTACGCTCCAAATAGTCTTCTATGTTGACCGTAAACTCCTCTCTCGGAGATCTCTTGATCAAGCTTTCTGCTCCACTTGACAGACTATGTTAGTCCAGCTAAATACCACAGTTCGATGATGATGATATTTCAGTCTGTCGCTTCTTTGAGTCGAAAAGCACAATCAAGCACTATTGGCTCTACTATATATCATCTTTGGCGTTTTTAATCCTCTCCAACACAAGAACCGCGAACCGACGTTTAAAGACTTCAATTGTGGTAACTTTGTACCAATACTGGATAACATAAATTTCACAGAGTTCCTCCTAGAACATCATACAGCCTCTCTGGATTCAATTTCTCTCCAGGCCATATATACAATTTCTTATGATTCTAGATCAATCTAAACTAATTATGGTAAGTCACATCACTCAATCATCCCATATATGGCACATTACATTACATCACCACAAGCCAATTAGACTCATTAATCTGTTTACATCATATCTATAAATAACACATTACCTCAACACAATCCAATCACAATCCTTAATCTGTGTACAGTGGTGCACTGTGATTCTTGGCATAATGCCAGCAATTGACACTGTGGTAATCATGACAATTAGAGTATTAACTAAATGTCTCCAGAACTTTCTCCATATTACAAGATATGAGTTTCTTGATCACTTTAATCATTGACCTTCTAGAATATTCCATGTATAAACAAATGGAGATAAATTTCAAAACAAGTGAAAATAATATCTGATGACAAAATGCATAACTTTTAATTATAAAAATATTATGGATTATTTTGGGCGACATAACACAATAATGAATATTAATTCGGCAATTAACATAATTTTGATGATTAGAATGATTGATTTTACTGTTAAGTGCTGTGATCATCAGAATAATGCCAAAAGGGCTCTTAGCATCATGCTCAAATACGATTGTAATCAGATATGGCTTAAACATGGAGGAAGGGTCTGTTTTAGGTCAAAAGGGGTAAAATTCTAAATTTTTTCCAATTTAAATGAAAATTAGTATAATGTGATGTTGATATGATTCAAAATATGATGGAGGTCATTTCAAGGTCATCAGAGGTCAACCTAATGTCAAATATTTGTACCAAATAGATAAATATTGAATTTTGAGCCTACATCTTTTACGAAAAGAATATTTTTTCCAAGGTCAATTCAAGTTCATCAGAGACCATTTCGACTTCGAAGCATTATGAGGCTGCAACATATCAAGTTCTTTCTTTCTTTCTTTCTTTCTTTCTTTCTTTCTTTCTTTCTTTCTTTCTGTCAACATTTAACATAATTTACTCTAGCTCCTTCAATATTAGACCAATTATTCCCAAACATTATTATTTGTAACAAAATTAAGGAGTGCAAATTCAGGTTCTTTCTTCTTCTTCTTCTTCTTCTTCTTCTTCTTCTTCTTCTTCTTCTTCTTCTTCTTCTTCTTCTTCTTCTTTTTCTTCTTCTTCTTCTTCTTCTTCTTCTTCTTCTTCTTCTTCTTCTTCCTCTTCTTCTTCTTCTTCTTCTTCTTCTTCTTCTTCTTCTTCTTCTTCTTCTTCTTCTTCTTCTTCTTCTTCTTCTTCTTCTTCTTCTTCTTCTTCTTCTTTTTTCTTCTTCTCGTGGGTTCAACAGTCACGCAGGGGTCATATGGGTCAAAAACGTGATTTCAACTCAAAATGGTTTTCTTCTCCCACAAATTACGTAGGACAGTGACGCTACTTGCACACATGTATTGTTATACCCAGTGTCAATGGGGTCTTCACAGATTTGGGGTCAAAGCCCATCAAAGGGTCACTTCCGGTATAAAACGAAATACCTTTAAAAAAAATTACCAGCCAAGAAAAACATATGAGAGTGATGTATGTTCACACATGAATTATGTTTATCTAATGTATATGTGGTACTTCTTATTTTGGGTCAAATGTCATTAAGGGGTCACTTACGGTATAAAATGAAATACCTTCAAAAATTTTATCAGCCAAGAAAAATATAGGCGAGTGATGGTATGTTCACACATGAATTGTGTTTACCCAGTGTTGATGTGGCATTTTTCATTTGGGGGCAAAGGTCATTAAGGGTCACTTCCGGTATAGAAAGAAATATCTTCAACAAATTGTATAAACCAAGAAAAACATAGGCGAGTGATGGTATGTTCACACATGAATTGTGTTTACCCAAAGTATATGTGGTATTTTTTTCATTTGGGGTCAAAGGTCATTTAAGGGTGGTAGAATAGTCTATATGATGCGCCAACTTCAATCTCCTGCTTTGCTCCTATTCCTTCTCCCTTTTCCTACTATTTCTTACTATAGGATAAAGGTTGTAGGTACAGGTGGCATTACCATCAGCCCACCTGTCCCTAATCGCCTCTCTCTAGTTACCCAACCCCACGTTCTCGAAGATTGCATGTCAATCGCGTATCACCTGTTGTGGCTCAGTACTTTTCTGAGTTAACAGATGGGGCTCTAGGGGTAGTGGATTGTAGCCGGATAGGTTATTGGTGTAGCCTAGATGACTGCAGTACACTGCTTTGTCTTTGTCATCGTGAGACTAAGATTGAGGTAACCCGGACTTCAACCTCTACTGACAACTCGCCCAGCCAGCGCGTCAGTATATGACTAAAACCCTTTACGAATCAATATGGAAGTGAAAGTAAAAAGAGGCCGTAATGCCCGAGGCCAATACGGGTGCAACCACCAGAGAAAAGTTGGTTGCATATTGCCCAGTCATGACTCGGAAGCCAACACTTCGTATGACGTTTTGCAGCAAAAGCCGAAAGGACGCTGCAAGATGAGAGCCATATGAGTGGACAAAGAAGTATTAATATATGTATATATAATACCAGAACTTTAAGGACTGAAGAATCTCTGGAATCACTTATAGATGAACTGAGGTATCTCCAAGTGGGACATTATAGGACTGTCAGAGACAAAGCGTGCTGGAGAGGACATTGAAGAATTGAAAGGATGAACATGGCTTTATAATCATGGAAAAACTGAGGACAACAGGAATGCGAAAGGAATTGGATTCATGATCCATCCAAAATTCAAAGACTATATTAGAGAAATAAAACACTACTTAAAATAGAGTTGTTTCACTTAATTTACAACTGACAGCAAACAATCACCTATGTGTAGTGCAAGTGTATGCACCTACCAGCGAATATGAGGATGAAGCAGTAGAAGAAATGTATGAGGATGTGAATAAGGCGATGGAAGAAAGTAGAGCGACCTACACCATAGTAATGGGAGATTTCAACGCCAAGATAGGTAGACGTCAATCCGGAGAGGAATCGAATATGGGAAGGTATGGAGTTGGCGAAAGAAACAGAAGAGGAGAGATGCTACTTGAATATGCTACAAAACAAAATCTGGTTATTGCCAACACTTTCTTCAAAAAGAAAGAAAACAGATACTGGACATGGGAAAGTCCAGGAGGAAAGGTCAGGAATCGGATTGATTTTGTACTAAGTAGCCAGAGAGGCATACTACTTCATTGTGAAGTGATCACAAATGTGGACATTGGCAGCGATCACAGGATATTAGAGCTAAGATACTAGTGAACAAGAAACTGGACTCAAATTCATCAAGAATTCTAAAAAGAGCAAACTTAATATAATGCGGCTGAAAGAAAGGAGGGAAGAATTTCAACTAACACTCAAGAATCGATTCACAGCACTGAATATGGATGATATGGATGTAGACTCCAGATCTACACTTATATCCAGCATAGTGACAGAGGCTGCCGAAGAGATAGCACCACAAGAAAGAACAACGAAACAAAAAAAGAAGATATATAGATTGAGGAGCTAGATATTAAATGAAAGAAACTCAGAGAAATCATAGACAAAACTACTACTCAGAAAGTAGAGTACAAGGACACTGTGAAGGAAGTTCGAAAGAAGAGGCGTCAGAGAAGTAGAAGAAAACGAAGAGAACAAATTGAGTCCATCCTAGAAAGTGGTAAAGGACCAAAACATATCTCAAAAATGAACTGTACGAAAACTAGAATCAGCCAGATGAAAGACCAAAATGGTATTCCTACATCTATATAGTAGAGAAGAAATACTCAATATCTGTGCAGAGTTTTACCGAGACATAATAGCTCTCATTCTAACCAAAGTAAACCAAACTTCTTGTCTCCAGATCAAACAGACATACCAACTATAACTGTTAAAAAAGTAGAGACAACAGTAACACAAATGAAAGACAACAAAGCACCTGGCACTGATGATATACCCAGTGACGGGTATAAGATAGGAGGTGCGGAAATCATCACTCAATTAACAATACTCTACAACCAAATATTGACAGAAAAGAAGATACCAGCAGCCTGGAAGGAAGCCAAGATTATTCTTCTACATAAGAAAGGAGATAAAGAGGATATCAAAAACTACCGACCAATTAGTCTGTTACCACATGCATATAAAATTTTCACACGAATCATTCAGAATAGAATCAAGATAATCTTGGATGAATATCAACATAGAGAGCAGGCAGGCTTCAGAGAGGGCTTTTCAACAACTGATCATCACCATCAATCAAAGACTTGGAAGTTCAGCTAAATAGTTTGCACACTGAGAGCAGGAAAATTGGACTAAAAATACAAAAAAGGAAAACGAAATACATGACCAACTTTGACACTAGAGAGTCCATTGAAATTGACAATGAATCGATCTGGGCAAGAATCTGGGCAAGACAGTCAAAATGGAGGACAACACAAGAGAGGAAGTCTTACTGAGAATCAAGGCTGACTGGTGTTGTTTTGGCAGGTACAAAGACATCCTTTGGGATAAAAAAATGACATTGAGGAGGCGTATGTATGATCAATGTGTGTTACCCACCATGACTTACGGCGCTGAAACCTGTCGACAACTAAAGATCTAGAACAAAAAAACTCACCACGACACAACGAGCCATGGAAAGACGTATGCTGAACATAACTTTACGTGACAGAATCAGAAACAGTGACATAAGAAGCAAAGCTGGAGTCAAAGACATCATGGAAAGGATCGGTGAAGCAAAATGGAGATGGGCAGGACATGTAGCTAGAAAAAACGACAACAGATGGACAAAAAGAGTCACCGAGTGGCAACCAAGAACAGGAAAGCGTAGAAGAGGAAGGCAAGACGAAGATGACGAGCCGACTTAACAATATATAGAGGCACCACTTGGGCAAGGGATGCGCAAGACAGACAGAAATGGAAGATTCTTGAAGAAGGCTTCATACTACGGAGGATGAAACAGCCTAGGTGAGGTGAGGTGAGGTCATTTAAGGGGTCACTTCCGGTATAAAACGAAATGCATTCAAAATGTTTTATCAACCAAGAAAAACATAGGAGAGTGATGGTATGTTCACACATGAATTGTGTTTACCCAAATTATATGTAGTATTTTTTTTCATTTGGGGTCAAATGTCATTAAGGTGTCACTTCCGGTCTGAGACGAAAAACCTTCAAAATGCCCATTCTACCATAAATAACATAGCAAAGTGATACCACATGCACCCATGCATTTACATTAGCCAATATCTATGGGGTTTTCATATAATTTGGGGTCAAATGTCATTAAGGCGTCACAACACGCCTGTGTTTGTGGGCTTACACCACAGATATGTCCAGTTCTTCTTTCTTCTTCTGTTGACCTTTACATTTACTCTAGCACTGATATGCTCACACAGATTTTGACTAACTTGGTCACATTCATCAATGACTATGCCCACTACATGTCACATGAAACTCGTAGGGTCAAATGTCAGGCAGGGGTCATAGGGGTCAAAAACGTTTCCACTCAAAGTGCTTCTTCTCCCACAGGCTACGTATGACAGTGACGCCACTTGCACATATGCATTGTTATTACCAAGTGTCTATCATGGGGTCCTCACATATAACATGGCAAAGTGATGCCACGTGCACACATGCATTGACATTAGCCAATGTCTAAGGGGTTTCATATATATTGGGGTCAAATGTCATTAAGGGGTAACAACACGGCTCTGCTCGTCATCTTAGACCACTAAAATGTCTTGTTTGTTTTTATAATCGGAGTCTGCATGCTGCAAGTATCGTTTTGTGCCAAACATTGGACTACCTACCCCGTGTATTATTGACAAAATAAGACATTTTACATGGATCTGTAAAAAATTATACAGATATATCATGTGGGGTTCAACTTTGTATCAATACTCCTGTTTTCCTCATTTTTTGCCCAATTTTCCATTTCAATAAAATACCTAATGACAATTTAAATGTCTTATCCTTCATTTTTAGGCAATTTATAAACAAATACATATTTTTTTACACTTTCGTTGGGATCACTAATTTTTTCTTTTTAGACAAGTACAGGCAAAAACAAATATAACGTAAAAGCCTAATCAATACGTGGCTTATGTCCAATTAGGTCTTCGGTTAGACATCAATTAGAAAAATGGAGGTATTGCAACTAATACTAGATATGTCTATCTATCTATCTTGCGGACGCATCCGAGAAAGAATTTACAATTCTTTTCCAAGAATCTCTATCAGCCATCAGATTTGGGAGGTCATTGATATCTTGATTGACGTCCCTTGCCACACAATGTAGTTGAATGGTCTTCTTCCACTACATGTTCGTGGAAGCCTCATACAGATGACATCTGAAATTATTTGGTCTTTTGCTCGGTAGCAGTGGCCTGCAAATCTGGCTCGCCGTTGAGCAAGGATGGAGGACACCTGTGGAACACCATCGTAGATCTCTGCTTTGGTCTTATGTTTACGCCAGGATATATTTCGAACCCTCGTCAACAGCCGGGTGTAGGTACCATCAAGACGGTCCTGAAGATCTTTCTTCATTGTCCAGGTCTCACTTCCATATAAGAGGATACTCTCTATGCAGGCTATAAAGAAGGCAAGCTTGGTATTTCTTGATATGTTGGCCTACCAGATGGCTTGTTGCAATCTTTCCATGCTTGAGCTTTGCGAGTCAGAAAGTCTTTCTTGCTGTCGGCAACAAATGAACCAAGATATTTAAAGTCCGACACCTCCTTGAGTTGTGTGCCATCCCGAAAAAGGATTGGAACTGGGTTCTTATCTCAATTAATACACATATATTCTTTCATCTTGGAATGAGAAAGAGTCCAACTTTGGCTGAATCATCTTTTAAAGATGACAGAAGATCTTGGGCATCTTGTGATAACGTAGCTGTTAAAGCTGTATCGTCTGCGTAGTCAAGGTCGGTTAGATACTTGTTCTTCTCTCTGCTCGTCTTATTGGGCATGATGTCAAACCCTTTGGAATGGTCAGTGTCCATCGACTGTCTGAGGAGATAGTGTACCACTATCACAAAAAGGTAAGGGGGTCAATGTGTCGTCCTGCATTGCTCCAGCAGCAGTGAGAAACTCTTTAGTTGGTCCATCACCTGTTTGTGCAAAACTTGAAAGATTATCATACATTATTGCAATAGCATTCCCAGTCTCCTGAGGGATCCCATCATTACGAAGAATATGCAACATGTAAGGCAACGAAGTCTATCCGTAACCTTGAAATGACCTCTGAAAAGACTTTGGAAAAAAATGTATTTTCGTAAGAACTGTATGCACTAAGTTCAAGAACAATCTGTCTAATACAAATATTTTACCTGTGGTTAACCTCGGATGACCTCAAATATCACATATTATACTAATTTTCATTCAGATTGAACAAACTTTGGAATTTTACCCCTTTTGACCTTTGGTTGACCTCTGGTGACCTGAAAATGATCATATCATATTTTGAATCATATCGAGATCACATATACTAATTTTCGTTCAAAGTGGATAAACTTTAGAATTTTACCCCTTTTGACCCCCCAAACAGACCCCTCCTCCATGTTTAAGCCAAATAATTATGTTTTACAATCGTATATGAACATAATCATAGAGCCCTTTTGGTATTATTCTGAAGATCACAGCACTTAATATGCAGCAAATATTAAATTTTAAAGTGATTTTCAGTAATCAACCCTTTTTGTCCCCTGTATGAATATGAGAGGACCCCATAGACAACAGCTAATTTAAAATTTTGCTTTCGCCAGAAACATGTCCCTGACGAATGCAAAATATTTCATCTAAATTTTGTTTTCGACTCATAACTCAAAAACGGAATGTTGCATAAGGTTCTTATTGCACACGATTTGGGAATAGATGATATACTTGTGAATCATAATAAAAATGTTCATAACGAGTTGGTTTATTTAGGGAGTGGTCACTGGAATCTCCATTGCTAAATTACACACATTTCGTAATTAGGGCTCTAAACTGCAGGATACTAAGTCAAATTTAGATTTTGTCTCATAACTCAAAAACCGGATGTCGTATGAGTTTAAAATTATACACGATTTTATTAGTTATCCCCTGTTTGTTCATGCAATACGAAAAATATCACTGGTTTTGAGATCGTATCACTTGAGGCCGTGTGATTATCATTCAGTAGACAATTTAACACAAATAAATAAATAAATAAATAAATAATTAAATAAATTAGTAAATAAATAAATAAATAAATAATATATAAATAAATAAATAAATAAATAAATAAATAAATAAATAAATAAATAAATAATAATTAAATAATACCACAATCATAAAATGATCAAGTTATAGGCCTACTACAAACTCTTCCATGCATACTTTACAGTTTTCTGTCATGCAACTACGGCACCGCCATGCCATGTAATACAGCGCGCCATTGCCAACGCGTGACGCACACTACGCACGCGACGCGAGGTAGCGGGTAATTGCCGTCTCTACCGCATACGCGATTAGCACAGTGCACAATACAACGCGAGTATCCAGGCCCGTTAATTGCCGGTACTGATTAAGAGCTGAATAATACGGCTATATGTTGTACGGTAATTTATGAACGCTGAACAATACGAAAATATATTGTTTGGCTATAAACCAATGAAATGTCGTTATTCATGTCTACTGAATGATAAGGAAGTAGATTATCTTTCGAACCATAATAAAATATTACAAAAAGTATTTATTTATGGAGTGGTCACTCAAAACATCCTTACTGCACACACACATTTCATGATTAGGGCTCTATACTGATTTGCCTAACTAATTGTTAAAATTAACTTTTTAAAGTTAAGCTAGCTTCATTGCATTTGTCAGATATGTGAATGAGTGTTGGCAAAATAAAAATACTTCTAATTGAATACCGCGTATACATTACGATTTGTAAGTAAATAAATAATGAGCATGAACTTTTTTGCACATTGTGTACAGATATCTTAGATATCTTCAGAAGAGAGTATTGTGTGTAAAATATTTGAATGTAAGACCTACACTCGCATTACATATTTATTCTATATAATAAAACAGAAAAGAAAAAGAAATCTAAATATATTTAGGGGCTCGAACACGTGTTTCACTGCGCCTGTGCCAGACCCCGTATTTGCTCGGCCACAGAGCTGTGTAACTTCAACAGACTTAAAATTTATTAAAATGCTATTCAAGATGCATGTAAATATTAATATACACTCTACAGACGATATACGGTCAAATATATCAATATCATATAACAAGTGTTGGCTGACATTGTGCTCCACATTTAGTTTATTTTTTTGCCGGGATAAATGATATCTGGACAAAATCGAACGCTATACAAGTCTTAAAAGTAAAAAAGTAAAAGTATACTAAAATTTCATCTTCAATATTTTTATCTGTTGAGTATGTTTAAGACATTTATATGTGTTACTTACCTTGGATGTATTGCAACAGTCGCCAAATTTGAGTTCTCCGTACGCATCCGTATCTAACGTAGTAGTGTGTTTCTCCGGCAACCATGACTCGTCACTTTCTGAAGGACAGCTTATGTCGTGGTTCTGTTTTTCTCTACCACATCCGCATACATCACTGTCAAACATATAAACAGTCGGATACAATGATGTTAATGGTTCCAATAAAAATCCACTACTGCCTATCACAAATGGAATTTTGGATACAACTAGTTTTGTGTATTTCTACCAATAACACGGCTAATAAATAACGTCCTCGGGGTGTACGCACTCAATTTTGGCCGGTTTTCTACTTTTATGCATGGGTGTAATACTTAAGGATGTTGTTAAATATCATATGAAAGACTATAACATTCAACAGCCATCTGAATACCAGATTATCGAATCCTGGTATCAAACCCAGTCGTACTACATCATTGACTTGCCTATTCGTGCATTACTACGGAAGTTATAAGTCTTATTTATACATTCATGCGCGAAGCTGCGGGATGTTCAACATCGAATCGTGAATGAATCAAGGCCAAAAACACATTTTACCCAAATTCATTCCAGAATGCACAACAAAGCACACTGTTTGGTTAAGTTAAGGGATCTAAAATGAGCGTTTATTGCGTTTCGACAGTATTTTTTGTGCGACATGAGAGCACCTCAGACCTATCGAATTGCATTCTGAATACGAATATTTTTCAAATTTTTGATATATAACAGTCCTCGAAGTAAATTATATAAATCTAATGATATATTCTTAAAGTGTATGTAGCAGGGAGGAAAAGCCGACGGTCAATTGAAAATTTTGACCTTTCATATTGAAGATATGGATTTTTTCCCAAAAAGACCTAATTTTGTTGGTGTTTTGGGAAAAAAATCCATATCTTCAATACGAAAGGTCAAAATTTTCAATTGATCGTCGGCTTTTCATCCCACGTACATACACTTTAAGTATAAATCATCAGATTTATAAAGTTCACTTCAAGTACTGTTAAATATCAAAAATATCAATTTTTAATGATTTGCCATAAAATGTGTATTAAATTGCGAATTTCAAAAAACAAAATTATTTGATATCAGAATGACATTCTTCGTATTCAGAATGCAATTCGATATGTCTGATGTGCTCTAATGTCCCAAAATGTCCAAACGTTCATACCCCAGCCCTTAACAGTATCTGAATCTGAATCTTTGATGACAGACGCTTCTTTGGTCAACAAGGAGTGACGTGTTTATTACAGCACGGACAATAGCTCGCTCCACAGCGTTCAATTGATGCGCGGGTAATATCACGTTCACTTGATGAACGGGTATTATGGCTTAAGGAACAATGATCAATATTCAATTATGCAAATGAAGTATCGTCATAACAAAATTAAAATACGATGACAGTGATTCAAACAGAACATGAAAGCATACACTTTTGATATTATATCACACTAATAATTAGCATTGACTAATAACCCAGTCTTTTTCTTGTTGATTACAAACTTCTGTTGCGCTCAATTTTCCGGACAAATGATGTGTAAACCTGATTCAAACTGTTCTGCGAAGATCACTGCTCAGCGAGGTTCATTGTAAACATTAATTTATATATCATTTGCGTAATTTAATAAAACCGTTCGTTTTCTGCCTATGGTTTTAATGTTACACACTCCAGAGTTCTTGTAAATAGCGCTGAAATTGAAAAAAAAAACACAAAATGAATGGACGACGCCATCTTGAGGGCTGATTTTGGCGACGAAACGGTACATTTACCCACATGATCCTCATCGGGATCCTCCACAGTTAATAATCAATAAATTCAAAAAGTTCTACCTCCACTCTCATATCTCAGCTTCTGTAATAACAGCCCATTCATATTTTCCATGATAATAACCTATGGTCTTATCTAGCTACTTTTTTCCGTTTATTGTATGCGAAGTATTTTTTTAAATGAAACCAGGATTCAGGACCGCGGAAACGGAGAAAATCTGTTCATCCACACAGAACACAGAAATAGACGAAATTGAATTCACCATGAAAATTATGTAAAATGACCAAAAAAAAAAATCTGCATTCATCCAACAAAAAGGAAAGAAATGATAAAACCAGATAAGAACTTTAATCAAATTTAATGTTTTTTTTATTTTAAATGCCCAAAAGACATTTATGCAGAAAGTGTCTGTATTAAAAAAGGCTGACTGGAAGCATATTTAACTTGCTATTGAAATAGCACCTTGGTAATTAAACACCAAGAAAACTAATTTGAAAATAGCAAGTGACAAAAAGTGGTTTGGTTACACATTTTATGTTGTTTCAATCATAATACCGTAAAAATTCCCCTAATGGCGCTATGGGATCCCTTGACATTACTGGAATTCTAGACACAAACTAAAAGTGCCCTCCCATAAAAATCCCACCAGCAAATAAGGCCACACACCCCTAGTTCTTGTTGGAATTTATAGAGGAGGGAGCTCTCTATTTGTACATGTAATTTACCTCAAGGCAAAGGAGCCCAGGTGCGCCAATAAGCGAACGTTTACGGTATGCTAACATAATCATAACACTTAAATTGCATATCGAGCTAATCTCGTAGAAGGGAAACACACATATTGTTCATGTAAATATTTTACGATTTTTTACCGTTTCCGGTAAGTGGTATATAGTGGGATAATTTACTTTCTATTTAAAGACGCTTATAACGTCAAAAAATACTAAAATTCCAAACTTTCACATAAATTTTAATATATAACCAAAAAAACCTACCAAAATTGGTTTAAACCTCTTTTTAAACGTTTCCTCTGTTTACACTTACAATATTGTGTAATAGTGCAGAACTGATAACTCCACCATTAGGGATAATTCCATCAGCTCCGTTGCTAGGGATAATGCCATCAGCTCCGTTACTAAGAGCAATGTTTACAAAAAAAACCTCATATATTACTATCCAGTAGGCTAAAGCACTAAAACACAAATGCTTTGGTACAGTTCTAAGTCTAAATAAACAACTGTTATGGCTATGACCTTATCTATTTTTTTTATCAGATGTATGTGTATTCTGCCGAGTTGCTTATCAACTAATTAAACAATAGCTGCAGGGCTAAATTTGTATTAGCAAACATATCATACTGCACTCTATTTACTATTTAAAATATTTAACACCATGGAATGTATAAACAGATTATTTCAAGGGTATATATATATATGAGTCGCAGTACTTATATTGTTGAAATTCTACATGAACTCCTAGAGCTGTATGCAAATAGCGGAGCTGCTCAACTCCACTTATATTACATAATAGCGGAGCTGTTCAACTCCACTTGTATTACGCAATAGCGGAGCTGCTCAACTCCACTTATATTACATAATAGTGGAGCTGCTCAAGAGGACTACATTATTTAAGGTAGATTGATGGTTTAGTTATTCAGAAAAAAAATTGCCTACTTAAAATAAATTATTACTAAATATATACATGGCTGATTTTGAAACTCCTAGAGAAGAAAATGATTTAATTGATTTTACGGAGGAAGAATCTCCTATAACTGAATGGGATGCTTATACAGATGATCGATATATTGAATTTGGCAAAGAAAAACCCAAATGCGCCAATTTTTGATTTGCCTAAGTCAAACGACTACTCAAAACGTAAGCCTTATGAAAATCAAGAAGCAAAACAGATTTTATAAATCAGTTAAGAAACAAGGGTGGAAAGTAAATTTAAATGCACCTCATTAAAATAAAGCGATTTTTGTTAAAAAAAAAAAAACAAGACAAATGTTTGCTCTCAAAGATACGAAAATAGTTAGACTAACAAATCATAAAAATCCAAATGTGTTTCTTTTACTTAAATTTATTGAAAAAAATATTGATATAAGTTTTAAAAAGGTACATATCTTAATGGTTATTATTTTATAAGGAGTCTTCTTGGAATTGAACATTTTAAGCCAGGTTTGAAACCCCATTAAGTGAATTACCCGATGTGCCCGGCATAGACATTAGTTTTATTGAAAACGAAAGAGCAAAAGACGAGTTTTACGAGTCAGTTAAACAACTTGGATGGGATGTGGACCCAGATCAGTTAGAGTTGCTTTTATAAAAGACCCAACGACAAAACGCATATATGCCCATTATAATGGCAAAAACTCATCTGACATACACTAAGGACCCTAATAAGTATTTTGAACTTAGCACTATTGCTAATGTTAACAAGGAAGGTTTTCGTATTAACGGTACTCAATTTGTTAGAGATGTTCGTGGCGTTAAAAACCAAAAATACCACCTGAACAAGGGCGAGCTTTAAATGAAATTAGTGATTATATCGAAACAACAGTTGGAAGTCCAGATCGACCAGAAACTATAGAATTACAAGATGTAGAACAAGTTGAAGAAAACATTCATACATTTATGGAAACTAGCTTTCAAACTGATATAACAATTTTCCCTGAAGAAGACTTATTACCACTTCGTGAAATAAGGGGTTTAAATCAATCAATTAAAAACATCAGAACAACTGTAAATGCGCCTGGCCCAAAACCGCCTGACCTAAAACCGCCTGGACCAACACCTCCTGAACCAGGCATTAAAGGTTGGATTAAACAACAATTGCAGAACATTGCAAATTTATTGTTAAAATAGCTGATAAAATGCTAATTGCTTTGCCTGGTATTATTGGAAGTATTGTAAGTTTTATTCTAAAATCTGCTTCAGCTGTTATTGGATTTGTAGCTGAACATTTATGGATATTATTAATAGCTATTAGTGGAATTTTGTACAATTATGTTATGCAATCTATTTCAAAGCCCAAATTAGAGTAGCACCAGTAGTTATTCCACCTAGTGTTATAAGTAATTTAGTTTCTTCAGGTTCTTCTCATTGAACTAAAGGTGTATCTGTTTGGGTCAAAGTTTGAACAGGAGCCGTATCTACAAGTGAAGTATCTGTCTGAATAGGTGCATCATCTTGAGGTAGATTATCAAGTGTATCAAAATTCACTTTTGGGTTCATTATTAACTTGAGGTGGATCAAATGTTTCTTGAAGTGGCTGCTCATCATTAACATCATTCTGGCCTAATTGTATTTTTTTTTAATCTCATCAGTTGATGCAATTACAATCAAATTATTATAACCATTAATTGTATCAAGTCATACAAATCCATATCACTGGGAATCATATAAAACCCAAGCCCAACAACATAATCAACTTTCCTTCCAGCAAATTGTAAAGTGGACTGGTACCGCCCAATTGAACTTGGAAGACCAACTTCAGACTTTATTGCATCTTCAACATTGGCTAAGAATTGCTTTTGTGCATCAAATGCTTTACCTGTTCCTAAGATTGAAGACCTTGCCTGAGATTGTGCCCTTAAGATTGCCCATACATAAGTTCTTATTGATTCATTAATTCTGGATACCCCCGCTTGTGTAAATCCATTTGATTTATCTAAAACAAAAGAACCAATTGCAGATACGGATTTCCCATCTGGTTTAATTTGTATTATTTGGTTCACGAAAGAATTGCTCTAATTGATCTACATATCTCATGATCTAGGAATGGAAATTAAGCGCCCATGCCAAGAAAAAATACCTAATTACCTGATGCCTAAGATAATGTTTTTCGTTAGTAAATTGAATGCGTTTTTCATAAGGCATCCACTCACCTTTTCATGATATTTTGAATTACTTGGATCTTTATGCATATTTTGAACTGCTTAACATAACATTGAGCATATACCAAAACTTTAATCTATTTTTTTCTTCCAATCATGTGTTGTGGAAATATCACATTCAGAACATTTTTTTTCAAATGCACTAAGGTTAATACCGTTGTTATAAGCATTCCAAGCATCTTCATTTGGTAGTGGACATTGTATCTCAGTAAGAATGCGTCTAATTTGAAAATAAACATGAAAACGAAATACGCTTCTTATCATAGGATTTTTATGTTGCAAGTGGTCTTGTTTTGATACACCACACCCAGTTGTTACACACCATACTGCACATTGTAATTGGTTTTGCCAAAATTGCATAGGATTTGATAACCAATCATTATAGATATTTTCAGTTTCAGCTGGTGGTAATTTATATTTGCTCCATATATCCAAGGAATCGTGTTGTAAAATTACCACGTTTATTAATTTGAATTGTTTGGTTTACTAAACTAAATCGATGTGTAGGCTCATACACTCCGCCTACACAATAAGTTGTATCTTGATTAAACTTGAATGATGATGGAATACTCATAATTATATATTATATAATATAAATATGTTTCTCACAATAACAGACGCAGTAAAGGCAAACCATTTAAATTGCAAGAACCTTTGGAAGGACACAAAATTGGTTTACATAGAATTGACTTGTGGGTTGGCTATTACAACATTTACGAAGAGCAATCATGCAGATGGGCACAAAATGGCAGCCCATCACAATATTTTACCGTTGAGACAGGATTGTACAATTTTCATGACTTAGTAGAACAATTGACAGTAGTAAACGGCTTGACCATCACAAATGATAAGATAAAAGGACTTGTTGAATTATCAATTCCGGCTGGACTTCAAATCTGTATGACTGAACCAATTAGATATTTGCTTGGAATTGAGGGTCCTGTGGAATGGTTAGAGGGTGATTATATAGGCGATCAACCCCCTGAATTTACACCAAAAAGGTTGCTTATTTATTTAAAACAATATTATCAACGAGTAAAAATTATGAAAACAAAAATCAAAAAATTCAGCCATCGCAATTATTGTCCAGCATACCATTATCTGCTGCACCAGTTGGTTCATTTTATACAAGTTAATTTAATAACCCACATTTATTGCAAAGTGATGTTCATGACCTAGACTTTGGTTTTAAAATAGAGTGAAGCAATGAAGTTGCGCACAAACTTAACAATCATGGACAACCCATTGATCTAACGCTGGCAATTAACCCTGCACGCTAAAAAAAATAAACTAATATAATTATTGTCCATTTCAGAACACAAAACACATTCAAGCATTTGGGGATATGAAGAACGTGTAGAAAACAAGGGCACATGGAATACTGACCAAAATCTTGATTTAGGTGGGAAAATAATTACTGGTTTAGCAGCTCCCCTAAGGAGAACCGATGCTGCAACGGCTGGTTATGTTAGCAATTACACCTGCAGAAGAGCAAGATTGAATGGTCAGGGGGACAATGACGGGAGAATTAAGGGATGTGGCTATGGGAATGAAGACCAAACAAACACATTCTTGTTTATGCCGTAATATGGTAGTCTTTTAACCCTTTCACAACTTCAGCTGTGTAACTTACAAAAAAATCCCGCTAAAAAGTGGTTCTTTTAATTTTAGAAAATACAGTAAAATATCGTATTGAACTGTTCGTACTGATCGTACTATAAATGACCATACTATAGACTGGGATTATATGTGACGTCATTGCCAGGCAATTAGTCTCTATTGTTCCTTGCCCGGAAATGTGCACATGCACGCATCATGATGTGTTAAGGGACGGTCCTTTTAAAACGCCCGCCAGATCACAATAAGGCCATTAAACTGTGTAGTGGTCATACGTATTCGCTGAAGCATAACAAGTACGGTCGCTTAGCGACTCATTAATAATGTGTGGGGATAGGTCAGGGACGGCAATGCCCCAATGTGGCAGTGATGTCAACGCGTAGTGAACAGCTGTTTCGCTCGCGCATCTATGCGGTGTTTTTAAGCGCGTGCGTATGTACACCAGCGCCATCGAACTCCAGCGAGTGATGCTGCGCCTAATAAATATGGGAGTACAATCCGATCCCAAGACCCGGTGGTTCGTACATCGAGTTACCAAAGTGGTTGAAAGACAAAAATGCGATCATCAATGTAAAAAACAAGGACAATAACTGTCTAGATTGGTGCTATCGTGCGTGGAAATACCCTGTAAAAGCACACCAAGATAGAACATCGAACTATTCAAAGCACGAGGGGCTAAATCTTACAGGATTCAAACCCAACACTCCGATTCCGGTTGAAAAACTGTACAGAGTAGAAAAGCTAAACAACGTGGCATTCAATGTATTTACTCTAGAGGGTAGTGCTACCGCTCGAATACATCTAAGCAAACAACCAACCGAAATTCCTAGAATCAACCTCTTGCTCCTAGAGGAAGGAGATTATTCTCATTACGCTTTGATCAGGAATTTCGATCGATTTCTCAGCGATACGAATAATCACAAAGCAAGAACGTACTTTTGTGACAAATGTCTTCATGGGTTTTCTAAGCAAGCACTTTTACAAGAACATTACCCAGAATGCGAAGGCCCCGGAGAAACTGACGCTAAAGTCGAAATGCCAAACTATCCCACAAGAAACATTGTAGATGAAGAATGGGAAGAAGAGAAGCAAATGTATCTGGTCGAGTGGAAGGATAGCAATAGAAAAGAAGAGTGGCTGTCGAAGGATGAGATTTTTAGGATGAAGAGTAACATTTTTGTGAAATTTAGGAATTTTAGCAATCAATTAAAAGCACCCTACATTATCTACGCCGATTTTGAGTCTTTGATCACCAAGGTGGAAGAACAGGAAGTGAAGAATACGCACAAAAACACACCTGCACGAGGTATGTAGTTTTTCGTACATTGTCGTGAGAAGCGATGGTCATACCGAAAAAAAAACAGTTACAGGGGGCAAGACGCTGACAAGAAATTTCTCAAGTGCGTGAAAGAGGAAGAAGCCAAAATAACCGAAGTCCGAAAAAACATAAAACCAATGAAAATGACGAGACAAGATTTTTGTCGGTTTGGTAAGGCTACCTTTTGTCACATTTGCAATAAGTCACTGACTAAAGAAGGTAAAATAGACAAAGTAAGGGATCATTGCCACATCACCGGAGCCTTTCGAGGAGCGGCTCATAACTCGTGCAACCTTAATTTTTGCTTCCACGCCACGATTCCGGTGATTTTTCATAATCTCAAAGGATACGACGGTCATTTGATCATGCAAGCGATGGGTGAGACAAAAGGAAGGATCAAGTGTATCGCGAATAACATGGAAAAATATAAAACATTCTCGGTGGGTAATCTAAAATTCATAGATAGCAACGAACTGTTGTTCTGTTCTCTAGCAAAATTGGTCGAGGCCACCAACCCCAACTCGTTCAAAATTACATCAAAACATGAGCCAAATACGCAGAAGCGTGATATGCTACTCAGAAAGGGTGTGTATCCGTACGAATACATGGACAGCTGGGAGCGCTTCGAAGAAACACAACTACCACCCAAGGATGCATTTTACAGCTCGCTGATATGGATGATCACATTTCCGATGAGGATTACGCGCATTCTCAAAAAGTCTGGAAAACTTTTGGTTGTAAAAACATGGGTGATTATCACGATGTTTACCTCAAAACCGATGTCACTCTCTACTCGCGGATATCTTTGAAAACTTTAGAGCTATGTCTCTCTAACATTACAAGCTAGATCCAGCGCACTATATTAGCGGCCCCAGTCTGCGTTGGGATGCGATGCTAAAAAAGACTGATGTCAAGCTCGATTTGTTGACGGATTACGATATGTACACTTTTTGTGAGAGGGGCAAGCGCGGAGGTGTTTCTATGGTATCCGGCAGATATGCCAACGCGAACAACCCGATGGTAGAAGATTACGATCCCGATAAGGACAAGAGCTATATAGGATATTTTGACGCTAATAACCTGTACGGTTTGGCGATGAGCCAACACCTACCGACCGGAGGATTCAAATGGGAGGAGGATCTAGAGGGGCTTTTTAGAAAAATTAAAAAGCACCCCAGCGATTCTGAAGTGGGGTATTTTTTAGAAGTTGACTTGGAGTACCCAAAGGAATTACACGATTCACACAATTCTTACCCCTTGGCGCCGGAACGTTTGAAAGTACAAGAAGAGTGGTTATCGGATTATCAAAGGAATCTCGTGGAAAATAACAACATCTTAAGCACCGAAAAACTCGTACCGAACCTGTTTGACAAAGAGAAATACGTGCTAGATTATAGGATTTTGCAGCTGTATCTCTCATTGGGGATGCGACTATAGAAAATTCACAGAGCGATAAAATTCAATCAGTCACCTTGGATGAAGCCATACATCGATCTGAATGTCGAGCTCAGAAAAGACGCGATGAACGAGTTTGAGAAGGATCTCTTCAAACTGATGTACAACGCCGTGTTTGGAAAGACAATGGAGAATGTGCGGAATTACGTAAACGTAATGCACTTATCAAATGCAACCCCGGCCCCTGGGGACCCGGGGATGGCCGGGTCGTGGGCCGTGGATTTTGGGTTTAAAAGTTCAAGTCCCGGGTAAACACCTGGCCAGTCCCGGACCCAACCGGGCAAAACTCTCAGCCACTCCCCGGCCCCCCGGGGCGAATATCTGATGCAAACCGATGCAAACCACGGGTATTCCCCGGCCCAAGTTCCCGACCCTGAGCATCATAGGCCTGGATCTTAATATGGTTTTAATATTATTGCGGCAATCTTGTCATGCGGGCTCAAATTTCGACTGCCGAGCTCTGGACATGCTGGGTGGATTCAAAGGCTTCAAAATATAGGTCTACATGTGTGTCCCATTGCAAATACGTCAGTTACTCACCATGTTGCGGAACATCTAAAAACGATAAACGAAATTAGGTTACCTAGATTCTCATCAATAGCGCAGAGCAGCATAATTATTTCCTCTTATTAGGTTTAGGCCTATATACTTGCTCAACTGTTTGAGTATCAACGCATGGGCTTCAACGTGCACAATTTACCTATAGGCATGGAATCTAAAAATTTGACATAGGCCTACCCCTTTTGGTTTGGAATAGATCAAAGTACATCTGATGTCTACGTTTGCAAATCGCAATGTCTCTAGTAATTATTGTTAAACGCTCCAACATGAAAATGTAATATAGTTTTTAAAATCTGTATATTAACACAAGATATTGAATTCAATTTTTATATCATGTATGTAGCCATGTAGCAGTCGATCGCAGATGTCATAGATTCTTTTATTATCACGGTCAGTTTTGTTTTTGAGTGTAGGCCTAATAATTTAAAACTTTACTCTCAGCAGGTGGTTAAAAACTTATTTTAAAAACCCAATACATTTGGCATAAATAAGCGTACAGCAGGCTCTCGTTTGCACATGCATATCCAAAAGCCAGTGTGGTCTGGTTAACCATGCTAACTTTAGAGTCCCGCTAAATAACAGATACATGGCATACTGCAAAAGTTTGAAAAAAAGAAAACAGCCAAGATTTTGTTTTTGGAATGGATTATGAACAGTAACATTAATTTGGCGACTCAGTGGATTATTAGTATACATCCACGGCTCAAATACGGCCAAGTGAAAGGATTCTCCGGCCCATAAATACGGGCATCCTTACTATCAAACCATGACCATGTTCACGGCCCATTTTACTGGTTGGAAAACCCCGGGTAAGTTACGACATAATCCCGGCCCTCGCCTGGGTAAAGTCCCGGCCCAATTTCCCGGGGTTTTGGCCGACGTCAATTCTTATACCAGTCCCGGCCAACACCTGGCTCCCCGGACACTTTTTTGAATCAAATCCCGGGTCACATGATGTCAAGTCCCGGACCATCCCCGGGTCCCCAGGGGCCGGGGTTGCATTTGATATGTGCATAAGTTTATATCGATGCCCGGATGAGAATAAGAAGCTGCTAAAAGCTATGGCAATACCGTCATTCTCGAGAGCGAGAATATTAAACCCATTTATGTTGGGATGGCGATTCTCGATCTGAGCAAGCAGCACATGTATGACTTCTACTACAATCATCTGAAGAAGCGATACGGAGATAAGTGCGAATTGTTGTACACCGACACCGATTCTCTGTTATTTCACATCGAGACAGATGACATGTATCGCGATATGGCTGAAGATGCTGTCCTCTATGACACGAGCAACTTTCCGGAGGAGTCACCCATGTATTATTCGAAGAACAAAAAAGTTCTCGGAAAGTTCAAAGACGAGTGTGGAGAAAAACCGATCGATGGGTACGTCGGCCTGAGAGCCAAAATGTACTCGATATTGACTACCGATAAAAATATAAAAAAGGCGAAGGGCGTCAAAAAATGTGTTGTGAAGAAAAACTTGACTCACGAGCTGTACAGAGAATCTTTGTATGATACAAAGATCTTTCGACATGGTATGAACGCTTTGAAAAGTGAAAAGCACAAAATATATGGAATTAATTTGACGAAGATCTCGCTCTCTCCCCTTGATACAAAGCGTTGGATCTCGGAGGATGGAATTCGCACTTTGGCGTACAGTCACTACCTTTTGAGAACTCCATCCGGAGGTAGTTGAGTGTTGGATGGTACGATCAACAGCTCTTCTCTAACGAAACCTCTTTTTGGACCATCTTCCAAGTAGTACATCATAGGCTCTCCGGTTTTCCGATGACACTCCCTATTTGATACAAATCCAAAGACCATATCGGAACAGTCGCTCTTCGATCACCACCCTCTAGCTCTCCAGGTTGATACAAATACCTCACATCAACTCCCGAAGCCTCCCGTTCTTCATTCGCGTTTTTAGTAGGTGCTGAAGGTTTAGCGACAACTTCTTTCTTTTTGATTGCATCAATCGGTTTCATTCCTATCAAACGAGTCTCCTCGTTGTTTATAGCCTTCACAACTTCCGGCAATCTCGCCGCCACCCATTCTGTAGACCTCGTACCTTTTTCCCCTCGAGCTTCTATCAAGATTTCTTGCGCGTATTGATGCCCGAACAACCTCTCGGCTAAAGTTCTATTAAATCTTTCTACGATTGCCTGAGCCCTGTGCTGTCCAGCTTCTCTTCGCACGCTCACGTTATGCTTTTTCATGAGTTCGTTTACTTTTCCCATGAACTCCTTTCCTGGATCGACTTGCAAAAGGTTTGGCCATTTAAGCGGGCCTCTTGAGTAATTTTTTTCGAAAGCTTTGACAACTTCTCCAGACTCCTTCGAGCTCAGTGGTTCAGCCTCTTTGTGCCTGCTTGCAACATCCACCACGGTAAGAGCGTATTTGTAAAGCTTACGTCCTGTACCAGGCCTGTCGTGAGGTAAAAAAGAAGGTCGGCCTGGTGAACCTCGTTGGGAGTGCTCACGCTGAATTTTGCCCTAGGGATGTACTTTGGAGGTAGAAGGTAGATCTGCCAAATAGTCTGCTTTTTCAAAAAGTCTGCGGCTTTTTTTTTGTCGTCCCAGCTTCTTTCGCCAACTTGTCTATTGCTGAGACACCTTTCCAGTATCCTTTTGGACTGTAATAGATTTTTGAAAGTTTGTCGTCCATTTTCTTTATTTTCACATCAATTCGCAAAATTGTTCTAGTAGTCCAAATTTCTTGGCGTATTTTTCCAGCGTGTTCATATCTCGTTGATCGACCGAGTTCTTCTAAAGAAAATCGACCGTCTTTTCGAGAATCTGAATTTCTTCTGTCCGTTCAGGTATAATCCAGGGCGGCCTCAAGCACAGCCTCATTTTGTACCGATCCTTGTACCACGCGGCAAAGCACAGTAGCAAGGTTTGCGCTTGTAATCTCATCTTACTTCCGTTGTACCCCCTAGCGGCAACAAACAGGTTTCTGAGACTCGTTCCGTTCCATGCGAAAAAATCTCCTTTGGACGCATCCTGTAGCTGTTCGAATATTTCATCGTCAGCTAGCTCAAAATAAGTTGACATCTTGTTGGTTTTATTTAATAAACGGCAATGTTAGTTACATTTTGGCTATGCGCAGCGTGTCTTTTGGACTCTCCAGAAAGAAGGATGAGGATGGAAGTCAGACGCATGACTGAGGCGTTGGAAAAGTACAACCTAGCCCGTGAGGCGGAAAAAAAATTGGTTTATGAAATTGCGAATTGAAAGCACAAATAAAAGCGAAAAAATGAATCCTGAACAATTCAAAAAACTGGTCGAGGAGCAAAAGTCGACCATCCTGAAATGGCGAGACTTTTTTTGAAATCAGGGACTTCAGATACATTAAAACCGAGTTCAGCGAGGCAGCGTGTGTCATTGAGCTCGCGGATGGCCGTGAAGTTTCGGCACCGTCTACGCTGAGCAAAAATATCAAGGAAAAAGATGAAGATTTTCAACATTTGTGTTGCTATGTGATGCCAAAGGGACTTGTTCCCTCAAAAAGCAACCCAAAACGAGAATATTATTCATTTGACATTGTCTGGGAGGAATCTGAAAAAAACAGAGCTGATTTTAGGTCTGAAGAAGAAGATGTTTGAAAAGCCGAATTTTCGCAGGTGCGCTTGCGAAATTTGTGAGAAGAGAAAAACCAGAGCCAAAAAACAGAGCTGGCACCTGTTTAAGAGTCCAGCTTGGAATGGAATTCGACGTTTGTTTGAAGAACTTTTTGACGTAAAAACCGCCATTATGTGCAAGGGCTGCGCTTGTGGGAGTCGAAACGATTGCTCGCTTTGTCATAAATTGCAAATCGTGACCCTTCGTTTTGCGATGTTGAAGAGAGAGGGAGCGCCTTTGGAAACATTTTACAAATTTGCGTACTATATTTTAAGCGCGGAAACATTCTACAGGATCGCTTACAGGTTCACGAGCGAGTACGAGATTGTAGAACGCTACTACAAACTTGAGTACGACACTGCGATTGCGGAAAAATACCACCGGCTTCTGTACGCTCCTCCGAGCCTATCAAAAGTTTGTAAAGACTGGGGTAGCTCGAGCATTATTTTTGATGACCTACCTACATGCTTGGACTGTGGTGTTATTCAATCAGAATTATATTTTGTGGGCGAGTCAAATGTAGGAGCAAGGTCATGTCCACGACCACAGCAAAAAAAAAAAAATTAGTGGGAAGGGGTACCACCCCTGTTGGTTAAATGTAACTCAAATCTTCAACAATTTTTTGAACAAAACAAAGTCTCATGGTTTATCTACCATGAGACTTTTTTTATTTGCTTCAACCCCCTGTAATCTGCTCAAATGTGCTAGATAAAATTATCGTAAATTACGATAGCTGTCATGCCACACACCCCGACCATGCATGATCCAATGATTGTATTAAGAATACGAATGTCTTTCTCGTTCCTTAGAATTCTTTCACTATACCATTTCATATGGGCTTCCAGCGTACTTACTACTTCGGCCAGATCTTCATCCGGGTTTTGCATTTCGTCTGATTTTTGATTTTTATTCGCCATTACCTTTATTTCCACAAAATAAAATTAATTTCTAGCTTTTTGTTTATCCCCTGGTGGCTGCCTCCGCCGCCCATGTGCCCATATTGTTGCTGAGGGACTTCTTTTTTTCCGCGTTCCATCCCGACCTTTTCGGCTTCCGCGCGAATCTCCCTTTCCCTGTCAGTGGTCAATTCGATTAGATCAGCGCGGGTCCTACGTTTTATACCAGCCTTGTGACTCCTGTAATTCTCCATCTCCTGCAGGATATGGTGGAATTCTTCATTGCTCGACCTCCTGTCTCGGAGGGCGTTTGAAACAAGATCGTTTACAGTATTCAAACTACTTTCGGCAGACCGTTTGACACATTCATGTTTTTCAATTTTTTTCATGGCCACTTTTCCGAGGGCCACACAAACTCCGCTGACCAGACCCCAGCAATTGCGATTCCACCAAGGGGGATACTTACGAAGGTCCCTACTCCCCTAGCCAGCGTCCCCACAGCCCCCGTTCCAGATCCAACCGCGATGAGTCCGGAAACTTGAGCGGTGTTATATATAAAAGACGTTCCGAAACGTTTTATACGTGCGTCTGAGCTGCTTTCTTTGGTTGACCTCATTTTCCAGGAAATCTCTGATCTTGGAAATCTCATTCAATCGGAATTGGACTCCTTGCTCACTCTCCAATTGCTCTCCGGTCGCTGGCTGTCGATCTTCGGGAAGATCGGGATAAAGTTTGGTGCGCTAGTATTCTTCATCTTTATTTATACTAAAACTACATCGTTCATAAAATTCAAAACGTAATTGTCGATGAAGTGCTGAACGATCTCCGGCTTACCTAGGTTTCTGTTGTAGAAACTCAGAATTCCTAGCTGCTTAACACCCATGTCGATTTTTACTAGATTGACGAAACTTTGAGTTCTGTACATATTTTGTCTTTGATGGCCGTTTATCCAAAAACACAGCTTCTTTTGAACGTACTCGATCGAGATGTGATTCATCTGGCTCACGTCCAATTCCAGTGAATCTGTGTGATCCACTTTTCTCGCATTGTTTAGTACAACGTAGCTTATTCCATCGTCATTCCAGGTGATGTTCAAATACGCGAAAGTTCTTAGATTAGGTTGAAACGTCAACGAAATGGCATTGTTCGCGTGAGGGCTTTGATCTCCAGGTTTGGCTACAAAGCTAAGATTCCACGGTTGGTGCACCACGAGGTTTAAATTGAAGAAAATTTCGAACTCTCGACTAAGTTTGATTTCGAGATCTCGTCCTTCGTTAGGCAGAGTCGTAGTAGGAATGTTATTAATACTTATTTGTTTCGAGTCAGCGTTGAAAGCTTGCCTCTTTTTGATCTCCACCAGCTTGTCTAAATCTACAATCAACGAAATATGTCTTGGAACGCTTGCGTGTAAATAACGGAAAACTCTCACCCCCCTCTCCCCCGTTCAATGTTGAGAAATGCCAATGTCTTCAGCGGTTTCCCAATGTGTTCCAACATTGATTGATGGGGAGAGGGGAAAGGTAAATCATTGTTGTAGATGTCATGCTTGTTTCCAGGCAAAATATACGTCATTTCCATGATCATATGAAATTCTGCACGAGATTTCGACAGAGTGTACCAAGCGTTCCAAGGACTTTTTTCGTAGATTGTAGATCTACATTTTTCTTAGCCCTCACGGAAAAATATGTTACCGTTCCGTCTTCTTCGTTGGGTAATGCGATGTACCTTCCCACATTGTGCACGGCTATATCGTGTTCGTGCTGCACCAGAACGTCCACGTACTCTTTTAACAGCTGCACCTGAGCGTCCACGTATTCTTTTGGCGTGGCATCTTTGTTTTCGGTAGGACCCCCAAGGGCCGTGATTCTGTATTTAGTTTGATATCGTTGAGGTGTGTCGCGTAGTTTGCAACGTACTGCGCAGTAGCTGCATCGTGTGGTTCGGTTGGATTAGCCAGACCCGTTATTTTTTTGTCTCCCATGTTAATCCTTAAGGTCATTCTCGTACCAGTTTGTTTGACGTACGCTGAAAGATCCAGATCTTCGCCAGCTGTTGGCGTCGATTCTGTTTCGATTGTTGGTCCCCAGATAGACATTCTTTCTTTTATTCCATCGCATTTCAAATTCAAAATCCAGCGGTTGATCGTGATTATCGAGCTTTCTCGAAGAATTTTTCCATTCTACTTTGAAGTCGAAGTCGAGCTCGTGGATGGTTCCATTTTGCAGTTTTTTGAAGCTCGGTTTTTCGTAGTTAGTGACGAAGTATTATCCGAACGCGGCGTTTGAGAGATCTATCCACCCAAGAACTCGACCTTCCTGCAAAACGTCGTCATTATTCTTTACGAGATTACCCGTGGTTGACAGCTGATTCAGGTACACCAGAATTCTTCGAGGTGAAAATTCTATCGCTCGATCTCCCGTGTATTCACCAGCCGATAGCCACCCTTCGTCGTCCAATCCGAACATTCTTCGAACGCGGTCTGGAAACCAAATCTCATACTGCTCGGGAATTGTAATGTCGAGTTGTCCATTTCGTTCGTCGAATTTGAATTCGAGTCCATCGATCTGACTCGTGAATTCTTTTACGAGCTGGTCAAAATTATACAGCCCCGGGATTATTTTTATCCCTGTTGAATGTCCCTGCCCTTCTTGAGCGTACCTCCATTCGAGTTCTTCTTCGACGTTGAACCATCCTACTCGACCCGAGATCCTTTTGATTCCAATTTTCAAGTTTTTGCCGTTATTGTCTATACTTTGCAACAGGCGATAAGGTTTTCCTTTGCCGGTGCCGGTAATTGTTATAAAACTCATTTTCTTTATTTTACAATAAATGGAGTACAATCAAGATTTTCAACCACGAACGGGGGGAGTATTCGAGCCTACTCACGGATAGAGTCTAGTAAACCAAGAAATCAGGGTCAATAAAAAATCGAGCTTCGTTGCGAGATTTCCGAACGTCTGGAGCGGCTACAAACTTCCGAGAATCAAGGACCCAGGGCACTATGAAAATTGGCTCGCGGATCAGATGGTTTTCTGGCAAATGCAGTTAAACTTCGCCGTTTGGATCGCCACGAGCGGATGCGGAGTATCGAAGGAGCATCTTACTTACCAGGATCCTTTTGTCAGATCCGTATGGCGTTTTCACGCGTACTACCAGTTTAGGCGAATTTTGTCCGAAATGAGCTGCCCCTTACCCGCCGAAGATTCATGGAATCCTCTCCAGAACGGTATAGACAAAAATGCCTACGAAAGAATCTGCGCCGAATTCGGGATCTCCACTAGAGCCAATTGGAGCCAAAAGTTCGACCGTTGGAACGGAATGGGCACGGCAAAATTCACCCGGACGTACCACAAGGACTTTAGTCTAAAGACCTCGGACAAGGTCGAAATTGCCGAAAACCCCGATACAAAAAAGTTTGAGATCTTCATCCCTGGGCACGTCAACTTTTTGGGCAACAGCATGGACGCTACTTACCCGATATGGATGGACCAAATGTTCGATCACAATCCCGACATAACCGACGTGTCAATTCGAAGGGGTGATGCCATGGCTGTGATAGGATCTTTTGTTCTGGTTCACTCGAACGGGTTCACCAGGGCTGGTGTTTCAAGAATTAACGATAGCGTTCGAACTTCGTTTTGGGCTATCCTCGGAGCTCAAGCCCAAGCAAGATCAAGCATTCTTGGGGATAGGAGGGCGTTTGACGCTCAAAAGCAATTTTTGGCGTACGTCGAAGGTGCTATCAATTCAGAGGTAGACCTTCCCGATTCGATCGACCGGTACCAGATAACTCTCCAGTACGCTAGGAGCAAGCTCGACTTTGTCGTTGGACACGGATTGTACATGCTTCCGAGCAACATGGAGGTCGAACTTGGAACGTTGAACGGCTACAACAATTTTATTCAGATCGCGTCGGACGATCTGTCCCTTGGATATAACTCGGAAGTAAATGACCAACAAAACGTGACTAAAAGCCAGCAATCCGAGCCGGACGACTTTCAGCCTCCACGAGAAGAAGAACCACCAGCCAATACAGAGCCGCTTGTTGAGGATGCAGCCAGGGGGTATGGGGACGCAGCCCCCAATGATACGGCACTAACGCATGACGAGAAAAAACTTTCATTGACTTTGGGAGCGGCGTTAATTGGAACAGCCATCGTATATTTTCGTTAATATAAATGGCTGATGAAAAAAAAAATCAAGGGAAACCCTTCAAATGCGGTGATGAACTATATGTGAGTAAAAGCGAGAAGCTCACAAAAAAGGAGAAGACCTTCAAATTAGAGCCTCATGCTGCGGAAGCCTTTGATATTGAAATGAAAAGCTCACAATAGAGAGAGAAAAAGCCGCGTACAATGCTGAAATAGCTGCGAGTGAAAGGGAGAGGCTCGTAAAAGAGAGAGAAAAAGCCGCGCACAATGCGGGAGTCGAGCTCGTGTTCACTTTTGTGTGGATGGCTTGTCTCGCGGCAAAACTTTAGTGGTTGAAGTAGGAGCAATTTTTTGAGCAGCTTTAAAAAATAAAACCCGCGGCAGATTGCTGCGTTTTCTTTTCTTTTTTTTTTTCGTAAATTTCCTTCGCAGAAGTATACAAAATTCCACCAACTGCTAAGAAAAATACCCAAAGATTCTCGGCTAAAAATCCAGCTACGGATGAAACGGATTTGAGCACGAAATTGACCACTGCACCGATTGTCGCTGCAAGCGCGGCCAAAGCTTTGTCTCCAAGTTTTGTGAGAAGCTGAGCCTTGAGCCAATCCGTCAAAGTTTTTGGCTTTGGTGGAGTAGGCGGGTCGGGCTTAGGTTGTGGGCCGGGGTCTGGCTTTGGCTTTGGCTTTGGCTTCGGCTTCGGCTTCGGCTTTGGCGGGACGGGCTTTGACGCGGGAGTGACGGCATAAACCGTCGATTTGGTCGCCGCAACTATCCATGCGACGATCGTCGATATCGTCATGCCGATTGCGGTTATGATCGAGGCGATAGTAACTCCCTCTCGTCGAAACAACGTGCTGATTCGATCGCGCAAACTATCATCGCTTTCGATGAAATTTTCGATAGATTGCCGCAGACGCTCGAGAGAATTTCTGACTTTGGCATCTTGATCGGCTATGGCCCGGTCAAATGTTTTGATTTCCTCTTCCAGTTCTCTAGATTTTTCAGCATCTTCTTCGCTTACGGGCAAAGGGGATTCTCCTTCGTCACCTTCGTAGGTTGGGTTAACGAAGCTAACGGAACTGCGACCTTGGGATTTCAGATTTGCTAGCTCTTCCGCTTTTTCGTCTCTCCTTTTCACCAAGTGCTCGTAAACGTCGGACAGTCTCTTGAGACGTCCCTGCGCATCCAAAAAATTCCTGACTTCCTCTTGGTTAGCAACGGGATCACTCGCAAGGTCTACTCCCAGCCCCTCCATGTCATCATTCGCCATTTGAAGCCTTTGCATCACTCGAGCTGCGCCTGGTCTCCCTGTTGGAGTTCTCCTCGAAACGTATCTCGCACTCGTCGACGCCCTTTTTGCTTGTTGTTGCGTTTTCTTAGTGGTGCTTTTGAAATCCGCAACTCCTAGCGTCTCCCGTAAAAACAAAGAAGCTCCCTGTCCATAGTTTCCTTTAATAGTGTTAAGAGCTAGACATTTTCGCGGATTTCCTTCTACGGTGAGTCTTGTTTTTTTGCCTTCGTATTTGACAAAAATAGTATCACGCTCAAAAACCCATGTTGCACCCTTACGAAACATATCCCCTTCTCTTTCAACATCATTGAGAGAACCCCCCCGATTTTCAACATATTCTTTCCAGCGTGTAGAAAGTTTTGTGTTAATGTCTTTCATTATATCTCTTTCTATGTCCATGTACTCTGGCGGTTCTGGCGGTTCTGACATTCCTCTTTCAATAGCATCGCCGCGAAGAGCGTCGAGTCGGTGTCGTAAACTTGTCAGGCTGTCGATGTCATCTTCAGTGAGATTATTGTTTCGCCGACCGTTGATTCATACTGATCTTCGTCAATGCGATCCATCGGTATTTCTTCACCGCGGCCCGCCATTTTTTGCTTTCTTTTTTTTTATTGAGAGCGTTATAAAATAAAAGATTGCTACACAATTCGGATATAAACTCAACCCGTTTCGCCAGCTTCACGAAACGCGAGGCGTCAAGGGAATTCGGAGAACGATGCGAAATACGCACGTTCCCAGCGAGATCGACGAGAACGAACTTCTCACCGTGCGATTCCCCAATCTCGGAAGCAACGATGTTATTGTGCCCGGGACCAGCAAGCTCTCTTTCAAGGTGGACCTGTCTTCAACCGGTGGAAACGCGGACGCGAACAGGAAGATCGTAAATAACCTCGGAAGAGCGATCGTGAGCAAGATAGAAGTGAAGCTCGAGGGACAGAGCGTCTTCAGTCTGAACGACGCGGATATCTTCTTGTGCTACCAGGACCTCTGGAAAACTTCCAAGGAGCGGGAGAATGCGGCTTACCAAGGCATCCAGTCGGAGGCCGTGCGAAAAATCAGGATCAACGCGGGGGACAAGAGGACAAACGCCACCGACGTATGAATTGAAAGACCGACTCTCCTACGAGCTCACTTTCAATCGCTACGGACGGGTTGTCACGAGCACCGACACGGAGGCTTCGTATTCGGTGAGCAACATCCATCTGGAGTTCGAGGTAGTGAGCTCTTCTGAGCTGGCCACAGCGATAAAAACCCAGTACAACGGAAAAAGCAACATCGTGTACGACAGAGTCGTTAGGCACAGCAAGAAAAAACGTTTTCTACGTCCAAGATGCCCAGCTGAACTTTGAGAATGGTCGGCTGAAGAATTGCGTGTTCTAGCCCCCCTACAATAAATGAGCTACCCAAAGCATGCACATTCCGCAATCGTATGCGGAGCGACTGGATGTGGAAAGTAGGAGTTCGTTCTCGATCTCCTCGAGACAGCCTACCTAGGGTTCTTCGAATACATCATCATAGTCTGTCCAACCTGGAGGAATAACAAAGCGTACCTATCCCGGAAGTGGATTCAAAACGAGCAAATCTTTCTCATCGACCCTCTTGACTGGTTTCCTAACTCGGACGATCCGATGAATCATGCGTTGAAAATTTTCTTCGAAGTTTTTGGAAAAATGTCCCAAGAGGGACAGGTTCTTTTTTTGGTCGACGATTGCAGCACCAACAAATCCATGACGAGAAGAAAGCAGATGCTCTCGGAGTTGGCTTTTTCCGGAAGACACTTCAACTGCTCGATCTGGGTACTAACCCAAAAGTACAATTCGATTTTGACCGACCTTCGCGAGCAGACAAAATGGACCGCTCTTTTTTTCTGCAAAGATCGAGATAGTTTTGAGGACGCCCTCCGTGAAAATGACGTCATACCAACCGCGGAAAAAAAAAAAAAAAACAGATGAAAAAAAAAATGGCCGAGCACAAGCATTCCAAACTGATTCTCGTAACGGAACAGCCAACTAGCTACCGGTGGCTAGAATAAAAAGATTGACCGCTATATAAAAGTATGACAGATATCGATAAAATTGTTGCTGATGCGATCGCAGTCAGCGATACCAAACCGGAAGAAGGGGGCGAAGATTTGCGAGAGCGCTTGGTTGGAATCGCCGTAGCGGGAAGAAGCCGAGAATTCCTCGGAAAAAATATAACGTTCGAGGAAATTGAGCGTCTTGACCAAAATGAGCTTCGGAAACTTTACGCGAGGTACGAGACCCGCATGGGAAGGCTGGTCACAAAGTCGATGAAAAGGCACGTCGTTGTGGCATACACAAAACTTGTAGGATGGTTGCTTCCAAAAAGCTTGGTAATTACCGACCCTGATGCCCTGGAAGTCTTGTTGAATGAAGGACCGTTCATAGACATATCTTTGGCAAAGTGGACGTGCGGGATGTACCACCGTTTTAGGCACATGCTAGGCCCGCTCGCGGCTGTGTTGCTGACGGGTAATCACATCCAGAAAAACCCGGTCGTGCCTGAAGAACCCCCTGCTGCTGCTGGAACTACTGCTAAACCAGGAGCAGATGAGATCGATTAAGGCAATGTTGCTGAGCAAGTGTTGAAGACATGCTGAGCAAGTGCTTAGAGATCTGAGCATGATGCTCAGAATGATGCTCAGGTCGTTGAGCAAAGGTCGTTTAAAAAAATGGATCAATCCATAGGATTTTTTTTTATGCTGTTCCAAATATCTGAGCTGCTGTTGAAGAACTATAAATAATATGGAAGTAAACAAACTCGAAGAGTCAGAAATCGTTGCTGGCGCAGGGCTCACCGAAGAGCCAAAAATCGTTACGGCTCTCACGCACAGCCTAAAGAGCCAAAAATCGTTACGGCTCCTCGCGCGCGGGCTAAATACCCAAAAAAAGTTGCCGCCGGAAAAAAACTGGCGGCGATTAATAAAGAAAAAATGGCAAAATTAAAAGCCCTTGAAGAACAACAAACGTCCCTCCCACAACCCGAGAAAACAGCGCAGGCAGCTCCACAATCGCAGCAAACACAATCTAGCTGGCCAATTATCGTCGTCGGAGGAGGAGGGCTATTCTCTTGGGGGTCGTAGCGTACTGGGTAGGCACAAAACATTTGTCATGGGGGTCCACCCCCAAAGTAGCATCGGCAGTGGTTTCCACCCCCCCCAGGCACCAGCGCCACCACTTCAAAAAAAGAAAAATATTTTGACGAATTCGCATAGTAATAAAATGGCAAGCGAAGATCCAAACGTTAACATGCTCGTCAACAGCGTCTATCACGCTCTGACGATAAGCGCACTCATGGCAGTAAACTGCTATACCGCGAAGAAATTCTTCAATTCAAACCCGCGAATCTGGGACGGCTCGATGTGAAAGATTTTGGAAAGCTCACACTCTCAGTTGGAGTGACAACCTACACGAGAGACTTTTTAGTCAAGAAAGGTATATTGCCAGAAGATATCATCACTGGATAAGAAAATGATTTACAAAAAAGTAAAGTACAAACAAAAAATGGTACAAATTAAGTCCAAAAATGCCAGGCTGTATCGCTCAACACCCAATCTACAAAAATTACGGCGCCAGGGAAAATTGGTGAGATTTTGAACTTGAAGAGATTTCAAAAATTAAAACCATCGACAAGCAATAGTGGCTATTTGCGTTTTACCCCTTCTCTGAATTGCAAACAAAAGGGTTATGATGTACACCGCTTTGTCTACGTTTGCTTCAAAGGAAATATTCCGTTTGATCTTCAAGTGGATCACATCGATGGTAATAAAACAAACAATCATATCGTCAATCTTCAGCTTCTTACACTTTTAGAAAACAGCCGAAAAGCTCCAGTAGGGCGAAGGAGCGAGAACAGGAGAAAAGCGGCTATCCCAATTGTAGCAATTTGCATAGAAACGGGCAAAAAAAGGAAACTTTAAAAGCATGTACGCCGCGGCAAAAGCTTTAGGAGTTTACGTCGGTGCTATTTCAAGAATTGTCAGAAAAGAGGTAGGCCTAAAATCAACTTGCTCAAAAGTGGATGGTCTGTGGTACAAATTTGAAAAATTAGAGTAAAAAATCCCACCTGTTGATGGGTTGGGTTTTTTTTGGGCGTAAAATAAAAGGAACATGGCTTCAATACTCATAATGGCAGGAGTAGCTTTGGTGAACGCTCTTGCATTCAGTGGTTCAAATTATCTTTTTAGCACTCTGTCTAGTTCGGCAGAAAGGAAGAGGCACGATCTCGCTCTGGAAAAACTCCAACATGATCGCGATTCGTGGAACCAGTCTCGTCTTCAGAGGATAGATTATATTAATATTCAGCTTAAAAAACAAGATCGCGCAGCCCGTACTTTTGCGGACGTCGATGATGCAATGCGGTAATATTACAATCTCACTGGGGCACTCTTGGATCCCCTACCACCCGAGCCAAGTTCAAGTTAGCTATCGGAATGTACTGTAGCTGGTGGGCTAGCAACACAATCTGGAAACTTCTTTTCCATAGGACAGACTGAGTCTATCAAAAATGGAGAATTAGCCTTGGTCACGACTGGAGTTTTCGTTTATAACTTTGTGTGAGGGGAAAAGCCCAGCAACCCACAACTGGTGCAAAAAAAAATTCTGGCGATTCTTTTTCGAATCGCCAGAATTTTTTTTGACCTTTTGAACTCATAAAAATAATTCTCGGTATTAATCTAGCACGCAGTCCAAGTTTGGTTGCGATACCTCTTACAAAACGCCAGATACAGCAATTTTTCGATATTTCCCTAGTCAAAATTTAAAAAAAAGTTCGTTGACCTTTTGACCTCATAAAATAATTCTCGATATTAATATAGCACACAGTCCAAGTTTGGTTGCAATACCTCTTAAAATTAAAAAAAAATATTCTAGAAACACTGGTCCTAAATTTTATAGATTTTTCAATTTTTAGGTGTAATTTGTGGTGTGCACCCTTAATCAACGAAAAGTGTGTTGACCAGGCGCATATAAGCGAAGCAATTACTCGAGGACAAAGAAACAGGAAGTGCTTATTTCCCAACACACAAACCCACGCGCTGATGTGAAGCTTTTGTCTGGTTTCATTTTATGAATACGACAGCGAGCAAATCACAACTATAAACAGAGCACCGAGACTTGACAAAATACTGGAAATATATTTCACATATAATGGATCAGGCAGAATCTTATATGGAGTTAGCATGCAAGCACTGTGGGAACAAAATACTGGAAATATATTTCACATATAATGGATCAGGTAGAATCTTATATGGAGTTAGCATGCAAACACTGCGAATACAAAGCACATTTCACAGCCACAGTAGTAGCTATCAAAATGTCAGCAGTACACAACAAACAAAGCAACTAGCAGCTCAAAAACAACTTGGAGCTAACGGAGCGGATATATTTCGAAATTTTGCAGCCAGTACAAGTATGTTGTTTATAATTTAAACACAGTTCTATTGAGCTTCCATTTGTGTTTCATTAGCACTGCTTTTATCTTTTAGACACGTATATTTATCTACAAGATTCTCAACCGACTATTGTAAAGGTAAGATATTAATTACAAAAAAAAAAAAAAAATTTTGAGTCTCATAACCAATGCATCGGCTACAACTAGAATCAGCTAGCAGCCGATGCATTGGCTGTCAAAGGTCAACTGTTTTTACCGGAAGTCACAGTCAATACCACAAATTCAAAAAAGCTAACTCTTGATGGGGCCACTGCAGTGGCTGTCAAAGGTCACATGTCTACATCGGAAGTAGCAGCCAATGCATTGGCTTTCAAAAATCTACTTGTTTGTATTGGAAATAGCAGCCGATGCAGTGGCTGATCAAAGGTCAACCTGTCTGCACCGGAAGTAGCAGCCAATGCATTGGCTATCAAAGGTTACATGTCTACACCGGAAGTGGCAGCCACTACATTGGTTGTGAACACGATTCTGTTGCAAGGGCCAATGCAGTGGCTGTTAAAGGTCAACCTGTCTGCACCGGAAGTAGCAGCCACTACTGTGGCTCTAAGCACGCTCTGCTTTTTTTGTGCACACACAAACTCTGATTGAGTTTTTTTGTTTACGTGTCATGTAGATTTTAATTCATTCAATACTATCTCAAAATTTCTTCTAGATTTTCGTTCGATCATGTGAAGTTTTTGCTTAGCATAATTCCCCCACAATATTTGCATCGCCTTGTTTTTGATTGGGTGCCTTTGACACAAACTATGCACGCAATGGGGGTGGATTGTGACCTTTACGCAATGTTGCACGGTGAAATCCACAGTATTCTTCAACACAATTTCTTCCACACAATTTAGAAGACTAGACCGTCAACCACTTGCATTTATTTTTTATTTGTCTAGCTTCCAATGAAAACCTAGGAGCTGGTGATGGTCTTTGAGATCGGGGAGCTGGTATTGGTCTTTGAGATTGGGGGTGTTGAAGTATCGGTAGATTGCCCGTTTCTCGCAACAAATTCGTCAAATCCTCTTTATTCAAACGGTAATAACCCTGAGGCCATCATCTTTGGCTGTGGATCGTAATTCTTTTACGGTCGGCATATTTTTATTTATAGTAATTTTTTTTTTCCTTAAGCACTTTTTCTTTTTTTTTTTGCTCAATGAAGGACCGTTTCATAGACATAGCTCTGTCAAAGTGGACATGCGGCATTCGCGAATTCGCGATTTTTTTTAAATTTTTTTTTTTGCTCAATGAAGGATCGTTCATAGACATAGCGCATGGTTTTCAACCCCAGTTATCATCTACTGGAGTATAGGCTAGGGGGTGTCCATGTATGTGTATAAATAATCATATCTACTTCTTATTTAGGCCTATATTCACTACTGGACTCATTAGTTGACTTTATCTGAAATACCTCACAAATAATCTAAATATGATCTAAACATAAATTTCGTGGATTTATAATAAGTCTTTTTTACCAGTTGTTTCTACCTTATCTGGAGTTTATTGCAACGAACTGCAACTGACAGTATCAAGTAACATTTTTCTCTGTTTTATACAACGTTATCTATAAATTTAGTTCTAAGACTGCATGGTACTGAAAACAAATCTCAAATGTAAGAAAGATCAAACATTGTACAAAACAATATAAAAATGTTTATAAAAACATGAAGGACTGGACAATACACTTAAATTATTGTTTTTAAAATGCAATGTCATAGTGTTTTTTTTAGAAAGTTAAATGTGGACATGGTGAAGCCATTGCCAACCCATCATAAAGTGATGCTCCTAAGTCTTTACTTTGTGTAGAATGTTAGAATTCTTCTTCTTCTTCTTCTTCTTCTTTCTTCTGTCGACCACATTCGTACGTATAACTCAGTCACGGGTTGACGTATTTTAACTAAACGTTGTCAGAAGGACCGTTGGCATTGCCCGCACATGTCATATGACTTTGACTTGCATCTGACCTTTGACCTAGCTACAATGGTCAAAACGTGATTTTTTTTTGCTTTTCTTAGCAAAACGTGACATTTTGCGTGATTTGCCACGTTTCGCCCTAGCTCTGCTATGCTTTGACCGATTTTGATCATACTTGGTCACAAACACCACTAACCATGTCCCCACAGGTTACATGACATTGAACTCCATTTGACCTTTGACCTGCTCACAATGGCTAAAATGTTGTGAGGTCAGATACTCGTCTCAGATGTAGGCCTACTAAATGCCCTCTTGTTGCTATTTTACATCCGCCAAAAAACGCATTTGCTTAGCAACAGCAGAAGGGTCTCTCTATTCCCAGCTCGGATTCCCAGTGACCTCTCCATGCTCAAATCCATCAATAATAAATTTTTTCTGCTTTTTAGAATTTATTTTGCTGACTTTAGGGCCAATTCATGACCTAATCATATTCATATCTCTGATTCAGAAAGAATGCATTGCTGTCCGCTTGTATTTCCTCTTATCTTGGCTAGAAGGCTTTGTTTTAATTTTGGTGTTTGTAATTTTGTCATATTTTCCTGACTGAATGTGACCTACTAGCGTCAACGCTTCAACGCTTTTATATGTATGTCGTTGTGCATGTTTCCTTGGGCAACTAAATAGCGTTTTCAATAGACTTGAATCCACCACAGTAGGTTCATCTTCTGAAGATAAAGCTTCACATACTTCCTAATGCTGATTGGTGTTCACGTAGAAATTGGTGAACATTGTTGCTTGTACCGGGTAGCTATCTGCCTGATGTTAGAAGCAGCACATAGTTCATGATGTTGATGATTTTCAAGTGTTTCTTGGTTAACATTTTCTGATGTTGAATTCTCAGAAGATCTGATCTGCTGGAGATGAAACTTTACATGCTTCCTGATGTTGAGGGGCGAGAAAAAAACGGTGTGCCAAAAAGAATTGCCTGCCCCTTTCGGCCTGTCAACAAATTGAATATTTCTGCACCGTTTTTCTAAGCCTTTATGAGAGCGTGTCTATAGTATAGTCTGCCCATCCCAGTAAATGTGTTTGCAGTGGCAAACCTACAAAAACCCGGGCAAATCAGATGTGTCGTTTACTGGTGTATTGACACTACCCTATGAGCCAGGCCTATGAGCTCATCTGAGACGCATAGGAACCATGGTATATGACCTGCCAAAAATTGCCCCCCCCCCCCTTATTTTCGCTTGCCAAAAATTCTTGGACACCCCTCCCCCTATTTACCCTTCCTACAGGCTTTATCATTATTGATTGATGTTCTCGTAGAGTTGGTGAACTCTGTTGTTTGTACCGGGTAGCTAGCTGTCTGATGCTAAAAGCCACCCGTCTTCCAAGCGCTTCCCTCTATTTGAATAGCACTGCGATCTCTGTCTAATTTGCTTAACATGCTTAAAAGGCCTAATAGCTTGTTTGCACCATTTAAAACTGGAAACAGTCACTTAATCTTTTCATCAATAGAAATATGTTCAATAATTATTTCATTACAGTTATTTAAATACAATACTTCAATAATACTATGATTAGGAATATTAGTATATAACATGTTGAAACCATGTTTGGCACAACTGGAACAGTGCCACAGGAAAATATGTATTAACTATAATAATATGATTAGGAATATTAGCATATATAATGTTGAAACCATGTTTGGCACAACTGGAACAGTGCCACAGGAAAATATGTATTAACTATAATACTATGATTAGGAATATTAGTATATAATATGTTAAAACCATGTTTGGCACAACTGGAACAGTGCCACAGGAAAATGTATTAACTATATTACTCTGATTAGGAATATTAGTATATAACATGTTGATACCATGTTTGGCACAACTGGAACAGAGCCACAGGAAAATATGTATTAACTATAATACTATGATTAGGAATATTAGTATATAACATGTTAAACCATGTTTGGCACAACTGGAACAATGCCACAGGAAAATATGTATTAACTATAATACTATGATTAGGACTATTAGTATATATAATGTTGAAACCATGTTCGGCACAACTGGAACAGTGCCACAGGAAAATATGTATTAACAATAATACTATGATTAGGAATATTAGTATATAACATGTTGAAACCATGTTTGGCACAACTGGAACAGTGCCACAGGAAAATATGTATTAACTATAATACTATGATTAGGAATATTAGTATATAATATGTTAAAACCATGTTTTTCACAACTGCAACAGTGCCACAGGAAAATATGTATTAACTATAATACTGTGTTAAGGAATATTAGTATATATGATGTTGAAACCATGTTCGGCACATTTGGAACAGTGCCACAGGAAAATATGTATTAACAATAATACTATGAAAAAGATGCATTTGTAGGATTGTAGAAATTAAACTTGGTTAAATTTTATGATTGCCAAATCCATAACATACTCACTAATTTTAGACTTTCGCCATCTCGGCTGATGGCTTCTTCAGAAAGAAGCCCCGAATCTTCGCATGGAGGTTGCAGGTACGTTAAAAACAGCCAATTTACCAAAACCCAACATTAGTAAAGATGAGAAAGTTGCTCTCAGAGAGTTACAAAAATCAAAAAGCTTGCTCATTATGGGAGCCGATAAAGGCAAATGTACTGTGGTACAGTCAACATCTGAGTATGAAAAGAAAGTTAACACCATGTTGAGTGACGAACGTACGTACGAGAAATTGAAAAAAGATCCCACACCAGTTTATAAGAGGAAACTTCTAGGTTTGCTCCAAAAACTGAAGAGCGATAAGAAGATTGAGGAAAACCAATACAGACTTTTGTATCCCACTTCGGAAACAATACCCAGGCTGTATTGTACTACTAAGATACACAAGGAGGGTAACCCCATCCGCCCCATAGTGGACTACATGGGCAGTATTGGATACCAGACCTCAAAAGCATTGGCGGAAATTTTGTCTCCTATCATGGGTAAATCAGAACATCATGTCATCAACTCAAAGCACCTCGCAGAGGAGTTGTCTGGCGTTCTCGTGGAAGAAGGAGAGATTTTTAATAGCCACGACGTGGTCGCTTTATTCACCAACACACCAATTCAGGAGACAATGGAAATCATAAGAGAGAGACTAGAAGAGGACACAACATTATCAAATAGGACTAATTTAACTGCCAGCGACATCATGGGCTTACTAGAGTTCATCTTGACTACTACCTACTTCACATTCAGAGGGGTGATCTACCGACAAAGATTCGGCGCAGCAATGGGAAGTCCAGTCAGTGCGATAATCGCAAACCTTTTCATGGAGTGGTTGGAGAAGAAGGCCATCGCCACCGCTCCGTTAGAATGTAAACCCCGGCTATGGCGTCGTTACGTCGATGATGTCCTGGAAATTATAAAAAAAGACACTACAGAACAGCTAACCGAGCACCTAAACACGGTAGACACGACAGGAAACATCAAGTTTACCTATGAGGAAGAGTGTGATGGCAAGATCCCGTTTCTGGACACACTGATTGTGAGAAAGGAAGATGGAACAGTTAAGCTTCTGGTATATAGAAAGAAAACACATACCGACCAATATTTGAATTTCGATTCACAACACCCACTTCATCAAAAAATAGGCGTCATCAGAACATTACTTGACAGAATGCATTCCATCGTGACGGAGGACGAAGACAAGAAGGAAGAAGAAAGTAGAATACAAAAGGCAGTCACCAATTGTGGATATCCAAAGTGGGCATTCGACAAGGCAAAACAACAGGTAGAAGGTAAAGCGGAGTTGGTAAAGAGCAAAGGAGAACAGAAGAACACCACACAGGAGACTGAAACGAAAGGCATGGTGGTAATTCCATATGTGGAAGGGTTATCAGAAAAACTGCAGAGAATATTTCGCAAGCACAAAATATCAGTAGCCATGAAACCACACAACACACTCAAAAGACTTTTAGTACACCCAAAGGACAAAGTGGATACCACCAAGACTAGTGGGGTGGTCTACGAGATAGGCTGCAAAGGGTGCGACAAGTCGTACATTGGTGAGACAGGTCGTCCTTTCGGAGTTAGACTAAAAGAGCACCAGAAAGATGCGGAAAAAGTCGCAAACAGAAAATACACCAACTGTATCAACTTCGGAATTAAATAAATCTGCCATAACCGACCACATTGCCATTGAGAACCATGTCATCAATTGGGAGGAGCCTAAGCTACTTGAAAAAGACGGGAACCAGCAAACAAGACTGATCAGAGAAGCGATTTGGATTAGAAGGCGGGGGGACAAAACAGTCAACAGGGACATCGGCAGCTACTCTCTAGACCATGTATACGATCCACTTATAAGAACCAAGCCTCCGAGAGATGAGAAAATCGCCGGAAGCAGCGGCCAAAACCGCGGGAAAAGTGGATCCCAATGGTCATTTCTGAAGAAGCCATCAGCCGAGATGGCGAAAGTCTAAAATTAGTGAGTATGTTATGGATTTGGCAATCATAAAATTTAACCAAGTTTAATAATACTATGATTAGAAATATTAGCATATAACATGTTAAACCATGTTTGGCACAACTGGAACAATGCCACAGGAAAATATGTATTAACTATAATACTATGATTAGGAATATTAGTATATACATGTATAATGTTGAAACCATGTTCGGCACAACTGGAACAGTGCCACAGGAAAATATGTATTATCAATAATACTATGATTAGGAATATTAGTATATAACATGTTGAAACCATGTTTGGCACAACTGGAACAGTGCCACGGGAAAATATGTATTAACTATAATACTATGATTAGGAATATTAGTATATAATATGTTAAAACCATGTTTGGCACAACTGGAACAGTGCCACAGGAAAATATGTATTAACTATAATACTATGATTAGGAATATTAGTATATAATATGTTAAAACCATGTTTGGCACAACTGCAACAGTGCCACAGGAAAATATGTATTAACTATAATACTGTGTTAAGGAATATTAGTATATATGATGTTGAAACCATGTTTGAATAGTTACACATAACTATATTATTTACTTTCTGGTATTTTCGTGACTGCTTACTTGTAGGTAGAACCAAATAAGTGGATCAGCAGAGCGCAAACGGCATAATTTAGCCATGGAGAAACTTTCAAACGAACGAGATAAATGGAACGAACAACGTTTAGAACGAATTGATTATGTTAACAAAAAACTTAAAGAAGAAGGACATGCAGAAAGAACTTTTCAAAATAGGAGCTAGGAGCACGGTGGCCGAGCGGAACGGGCTAGGACTCATAACCTGAAGGTTGCGGGTTCGAGCCCCGGCGACGCCATCGTGTTGTGCCCTTGAGTAAGGCACTTTATCTCCATTACTCCTCTCCACCCAGGTGTGCAATGGGGAGCTGTTATGAATACTGTCCATTGAGCGCCGCCCAAAGGTATGAGCATGCCTTGGGCATTTTATGGCAGCTGACATATTCTAATGACGGCGGAATAAATGTAAAGCGCTTTGGTACATGTTCACATGTGAAAGGCGCTGTATAAATACCAACATTTATTTAAAATGTAGATCAAGCCATGCACCAATATTGTTATTTGACTGGAAATAATTTACAATTTGCAACAGAAATGTCTCCAGAACCACAATTAGCAGATTTCCTTGGTGGAGATCAAAAGTCGGTATTGCAAAAAGGAGAAATAGCAGTTGTTTGTGTATGGTTATTAATTACAGGATACTTAACTTGTTTTTTACAAATAATTTGCCGTTCTGGTTCTCTTTTTATAAGCGGTGCTAGACTTGGTAAATGAATAAAGTTTAAAATGTGTCTGTTTTCCATATCATCTGGTGGTAAAATCATATTAAAAATCTTGTAAACAAGATAATGATATGACGGAGTGTTAGGACGCAAGCATTGGCTTTCCTCTCGCATTTCTTCACGGATTTTAATAAAATCAACAAATATTTGTTTAGCCTTGTAGAAGTATTTGAAAGGTATGGTAGGTGGTCTATCACCTGTTAGTTCTTGATAGAAGTAAGTCGTATGTTTGTAGTATTTAGAAAGCTTTAGTGTTTTTAAAATGTTTCTTATACCCTCAGGTGTTAATTCACAAATGTTGTTCTTCACAATATAATCACGTATAGTGCCTAGACTATTTCCAACTGTAAGCGGAGTATTAAATCCTAAAATTTGATCAATCCAATTTGTGAAATGATTTTCACAATCATGAGCTGGTTTTTTTGGAAGATAAATAGGCAGTTGGTCTTCTATAAGTATTTGGTCTTGATTCTTTATACGGCCACAATTTGGACAGCATAAATTGTATTCATCTGGTTCCATTGGTATTTGACAGTCAGGGCATTGGTCATTTTGATCTGTTCTTATATTATATATCTGATTTTGCCATTTTTCATATTCCTCAGTATCTAAATAATTTTTATGCATTTCAAAAAAAAATTCAGCTAATCGTGCAGCTTGCATGTCATCCAATCCATGAATTCCTTGAAGGCCTTTAACAAAAGTATCTGTACTTGAAAAAAAAAATCTGAAATTTATTACGGTCCTAAAGGATACTATAAGGGCATATCTGCAATTGAAAAATTAGCATCATCTCAAACACGTCAGCTAAAAGAAACACATCTGTCCTAAGATAAAGATCATGGTAGTCGGCTAGCGTCTGACATCCAAAAGTTCGCCATACTTTCTGAGCATGCTCATAGTCATTTGCAGAAACACTTTCATCTGTTAGTGAACTATAAAAATCATCAATAGCTGGCAGATGCGTTTCTTGAAAGCGCTCCAAACTATCCATGTATTCATAGGGGTAAATTCCTTTTCTAAGAAGCAATGCACGTTTTGCTTGATCAGGTTCAAATGTTGTAATGTGAAAGTCTTCTGGTTTGTTTACTTTGACTAATTTATCAAGTGATGCAAGGAGAAACTGGGCACTGTCAATAAAGCGTAGCTGACGTAATGAAAAAGAAATATAACGCTCTAAATTTTGAGGAATAATTCGAATGTTGCCATTCACTTTGCTTATGGCTTGCATGATTAAATGGGCGTCGTATCCTTTAAGATTGTGAAACACAACTGGGATAACAGTTGTTTCTGGTTTTAATCCTAATTTTAAATTACACACGTAATGTGCTGCACCGCGGAACTTACCTGTCAGATGGCAGTGATCTCGTACTTTATCTAAGTAATAGTTGTTGGTTTTTTATTTTGTTTTATTGTTATACGGTTTTTGCAAATATAACAATGAGTTGTATTATTAAAATTATTCCAGTCTTCTTTAGTCATGTTTATGGGACGTTGGGTTTTAAAAAATCCTTTATTTCATTTTCTGTTTGCCCAAGACATTGCAAAAATACTTCAGCTGCATAGGTCCTCTGCATGAAATTGGTTCCCACGTTTGTCCATCAGATCGTACAACGATATAAGTGAAACCGCATGCTTCATGTATCTGTGTCTTTTGAGTGCTGCTTTTGTCAGGATTTAATACGGGAACTTCAATTTTATTTATAATGGATTCAAAGTCAGCATAGATTACAAATGGTGCTTTCATTTGCTTGTGCCAGTTTTTGAATTTTAATATTGATTTTTCAGGTTTTGGCATTTCAATTCGAAGCGCCCTCTCTCCGTTTCCTTGGCATTCTGGTTGATGCTCTTGTAAAAGATCCGCACGTGTATAACCATGAAGACGTCGTTCACAGAAGTGTTTTCGATGCGGGTCTTTTGTTTGATCATTTAAAAGACGATTTAAATATTTTATCTAATTGTAGTGTGTACGAATTCCATGCTTTTCATTTTGTTCAACAATCATCAGATTAATACGGGGAATATTGGAAAGGTTGCTTAACTGACGTACTATTACACATCATTTCCAACCAAAGACATTAATTGCAAGATTATTTATTTTTTCTACCAAATGTATTTGGCTAATAGAGGTTGGGGCGTCAATACCTGTAAAGTTCAGACCATCATTTATAGTAGGGTATTTAGAAGGCTGATTAGAATTCTCTTTTACAGGAAATAGTGCACTACAAAGAGACCAGCGTAAACAGTTGTCATCTTTATTTTTTTTAATTAGTTATTGCTTGTATATTTTTTAAAGCTGGTGGTAAATCAATATATGAGCCACCGCGAAGAGGCTGGCAATTTGCAATATTGATCCACACATTTTCAACACGCACAATAGCACAATTTGAACCATTTTTGACCCACTTCTCATTTTTTTCTAAAATGGAAGCAAAAGCATTATCCATGTTTATTTCATTTGCATCCAAGACAGGAATCTGTTCATGATAAAATGTTTGGGTATCATATATTATTTCACCGTAATTATATTTAGACATCATTATTCTAAAGCCTAATTGAAATTTTAACGAACCTAAGGTTTTAACTTCTTGTAATAATATATTTTGAATTTGTGGTTTAACTTGTTGCAAAAATGTTAGCGGATCTTTTTCAAGATGGTATTGATCAGGAACATCCATTTCATATCCTTTTAAGAAATGTCCAATTGTAAAAGGCGTTTGCTTAAATTCTAAAGTCTTGATTGTCGTGGCTCTTTTGATTGGTTTTAAAGGAGTAGAAAGTCCTTCAGGAACAGCTTGATCTAAGCTATAATCTTGTATCATCTCATTTCTTAAATCAGCCATTGCTGGAGGGTGATATAAAGTAGGCTGTTCTGATGGTTTAAGATTTAAAGCGCGCATGAATTCAACACCATGGTTTTGCAAACTAGATTTGGAATACAAATTGCTAGAACTTTGCTAAGCGGAAACCATTCATAATCTACCAGAATCGTCTAATGCAAATGCTTGACTAATGTTTTCAGTAATGTTATGAAAGATCATAAACTTTTTAATCTGAATATTTACAGCATCTTCCATATATTATATCTTATGTTTTATGTCTTTAATTGCTTAATTTTTACTTTTATATTTTTGTTTAAAAAGGCAAACAGCATAATAAAACAATTATAGGCATTCATTTGTCTTAAGTAATTTAAAAAATATATAAATTAAAGAAACAAATTTGAAATAAAAACAATGACACAAGCCGTACAAAATATTTCTCCTATTAACATAGACTGTAAAAATTTCCGTGTTGTTCGCCAAAAGGAAAACAACAAAATTTTGTTTGAATTATTGAGAACAGGAAATACATATTTAATCAATCAGTCGTGCAATAACAGCGAACTCAATCGCTTGCTAGAAGATCTTGAAATTAGTTTAAAAGACTTGCTAAATAAATGATGTAATGATTATTTATTTGCAAAATTACTTGCCAGTAAAATTAGTAAAATGTCATCACGTCAAGCTACAAAAGATGATTTTTTTGTCTTAAACAAATGTAATGAGGTTGTAAGCCAGCTAGGAATTCATGTTACGAATTTAACAACTACGGAATATAGGCCTACAAAAGACGGACGAATACTTAACAAAACAGAATATAAAAATTCTGGTTTAAAAGAAATGATTGTCTAAAATCTTTTGACGCAAAATATCAGGTCTTATTGACGGTTGGCTGTTTGCCAAAATTGCCTTTGAACAAGAAGGTCATCAAGACAACGTATTCATAGAGGCGCATGCATTTGCAGAGTGGGTGCAACGCTATGGAGCAAAACATAAATTATATGATCTTCTTATTGATACGGATTTAATTTTTCAGTTTGCTGAATTGAAAAACAAGTTTCAAAAAGAAACTAATATTCTTGTGTGTAATCATGTAGAATTTCAACAATATTGTTTGAATTACTTTTACAAAAACAACGCTGGCTCCTCAGCTAAGATGCAAATTTATATCTTGAACTGGCCTACCCCACAAGGTCTTTCCAATCCTTTACAACCATGTCAGTTCAGCAAGTCTTTTACCCCGTTTTAAGTTTAAGAACAATATTAAGGGGAGTAAAAAAGGGAAACATTTAAAAAGAGGTTTTAAGAAATTTTAATATTTTTTTTTTTTTTTGGGGGGGCAGGTATTTCTTCCCAGGACTTTCAAAATCAGCCATGTATATATTTAGTAATAATTTATTTTAAGTAGGCACATTTTTTTTTCTGAGTAACTAAACCATCAATCTACCTTAAATAATATAGTCCTCTTGAGCAGCTCCACTGTTATGTAATATAAGTGGAATTGAGCAGCTCCGCTATTGCGTAATATAAGTGGAGTTGAACAGCTTCGCTATTATGTAATATAAGTGGAGTTGAGTAGCATCGCTATTTGCATACAGCACTAGGAGTCCATGTAGAATTTTAACAATATAAGTAATGCGACTCATATATATATACCCTTGAAATAGTCTGTTTATACATTACATGGTGTTAAATATTTTAAATAGTAAATAGAGGGCAGTATGATAGGTTTGCTAATACAAATTTAGCCCTGCAGCTATTGTTTAATTAGTTGATAAGCAACTCGGCAGAATACACATACACCTGATAAAAAATAGATAAGGTCATAGCCATAACAGTTGTTTATTTAGACTTTGAACTGTACCAAAGCATTTGCGTTTTAGTGTTTTAGCCTACTGGGTAGTAATATAGGAGCTTTTTTGTAAACATTGTCCTTAGCAACTGAGCTGATGGCATTATCCCTAGCAACTGAGCTGATGGCATTATCCCTAGCAACGGAGCTGATGGAATTATCCCTAATGGTGGAGTTGTCAGTTCTGCACTATTACACAATATTGTAAGTGCTGTAGGGAAGTAAAAAGAGGAAACGTTTAAAAAGAGGTTTAAACCAATTTTAATAGGTTTTCTTTTGGTTATATATTAAAATTAATGTGATATTTTGGAATTTTAGTATTTTTTGACGTTATCAGCTTCTTTAAATAGAAAGTAAATTACCCCGGACTGGTAGTCCTATACTACTCGGTATATAAAATCTTATTTCGGTTCTGAGGTCACCTACAGAACATATATAATATGGAAAAGGTATCAAAATATATTTGCAAGCAAGTGTAGGTGATATTTCAAAGTATAATTATCCTAAGTTTGAAGAAGCTATTATCAGCTTTCTTCAGTAGATAGCACTGACTTAACATGAAAATCGATATATCATGAAGTGGATAGCCTATAATAACAAACAATATGTCGTTTTCAACTATTTTTAGAATGCAAAACCATTTAAGATCATATTCCAAGAGTTTGGGGGTCACCTTGACCCGTACATCCAAGATGGCCGCCACCGCCATATTGACAAAAACATGAAAATCTATATATCATGAAGTGGATAGGCTATAATACTGACAAACAATGTGTCGTTTTCCACTATTTTTGGCATACCAAACCTTTTAATGTCATATTCAAAGTGTTTGGATCATCTTAACCCCTAAATCAAAGAATGCTGCCGGATCCATGTTGAAAAACATGAATATCGATATTTAAGATGTGACACACATGAGGCCAATACTTATTTTTACTCAATTACTTATACTATAGATTTTGAAAGTGTTACTTTTGTTCATTCAGGAAAGTTGCACGTTAAAAGCACGTAATGTCGAACAGAACAGGCACTGAAGAACTACAGAGCAACCAAGAGACTGATAAACTAGAATGCATGCTGTGTAAAGATCATAGCCCTGTAAAAGACAGTTTAGAAAAAGTATCTGCAGAGAAATGGGAGAACATTAAGAACAAATCTTTACAATGGAAGGGCCTTGATAAATTTCAACATGTCAATACAATAGTGGAATAGGATAAATGACCTAAGGGTTATCATATACATGCTACTTGTTACATCACGATGTCTAACACACACGCTCACTCCCAAGCCACAAAACGCAAGAAAAAAGGCTGGGATGTCAGGTCAGCAATCATCTTTCTCAGGACCTCCTTCCAGGAAACTTCGTTCAAGTATAGGTGTTCTGTATGATAAGGCATTGTGCGTGTGGTGCATGACCCGGGTGCATGAAAGGTCCACACAATTCTGGTAACCGGGACAAAAAAAACACACACTTTTATTGCTTTCGACACAAGATGCATGGAAAAGGTTCAAGGCACACACTATCTGCATTGCCGATGAGGATACAAGAGAGCGAAAATATAATTATGTTAATAACGTCAATCCCAGATAGCCAAACAGCCTTTGGCTTGGAAATCAGATACCACCGTCATTGCTGGCGTCAATACGTCAGCAATCAAGTGAGAGATAATCTCAGTGAAAATGCAGAACATCTACAGCATGTTAACCTTCGGGAGGCTCAGGCTTTGTTCTTTCAACATATCCAACAAATCATATTAAAGATCATGAAATACGCATCCTTCAAGGACTGCTCCAAGATTACATTCGCATTACTTCAAACTACGGGCACTTTTCCCAAAGTAAGGTCCAGCTACCTCAAGGAACTTCTGAAGAATTTGGAAAAGACATAGGATTTCACGAACGTATTCAGAAGAATGTTAGTGAGCTTGTGTATGATACAAGAGCTGTCGGTACATACATCGAGGCCGCGCTGTTATCACTGGGAGTAACGGATGACCAGTTGGTCAAGAATGTTGCAAAACGACTTAGAGAACATGTCATCAAAACAACCATTGTTCCTTGGCCGCCGTACATACATGAGTTGGAACAAGCTGAAAACTTGAGTGAGCTCCTACTAAAGCTCATTACCTGGTCGAAAAACCTAACACAGGTCCAGCTGATGAGAACCCAAAGGTCTGATCAATTGCGTCAATCTTAAGCAGCGATCGTTATTTACGACAGGGGAGCATTTTGAAGGGGGAACCCGCTTTTGTTTTTTTTTTTTTTGGGGATATTGAGCGGGGAACGCGAAATTTTAATAATTTCTAAATAAAATGTTTGGCTCCAAACCAGAAATTACTTAATTATTATTTTATTTATTTTTTGAAATATGTTAATTTTTCATAGTAATTTCATAGTTATAGGGCCGATTTTAACCGGATCTGTTTTTATTTCCTAGACTGAAACACTGTTGTTAACCAACAATACAGGTAAACCCACTCTATAACATCAATTCACCCTTACAAAGTTCCTTTACAACATTCAGTATGTTATAAAGATGCTAAGATTTTACGCCCTCTCACAAGTCAATATCACTGTGTTCCAGCTGATTGCCCTGTTGAACAAATGAGCAATACCTTTATGCACATCAACGCCTGTGCATCCCTCTTAAAAAAAGAAAGATTGAATGTAATGAAACATTTCTTATATGTTTTCTTCTTCTACATCAACTTCAATATAGTGTCAATTTGAGTGTTTAACTCAACATAGACAGTGAATACCTGTCACACATAAATTCCCTTTTTACAGGAATTTATGTTTGTCAGTTTGTATGCAATTCTTGACAAGGCACCATGTTCCCTTAACATGTTTTATGTCCAGATTATACTCTTACAAGGTCAAACTCCAACTCACTATTGTTGTTCTTCATCCTGTTGATGAAGATGGGGGATTGTGATATGTTAAGACAAGCACCTGGTATACCGCGGTACCTAAACACACATCAAAATGTAGCAACGCTAATAGCAATGCCAGACATTCCTTTGGTGCTTCACCCTTTTGCATCACAACACCTCTACAGACTATGCCATTGATATCAACAATCAACTTGCACTGCTTCTAAAAATCAAGTGCCGTGAGTACTGGTGAACGCATGAGTATTGATTTGACTTTGTGAAAATGCTGCTCTGTCCCAATTAATTTTGCATCCGTTCTCAGCAAATCAGTCAGAGGACTTGATATCTCTGAAAAGTTTGGACAAACTTTTTGTAATAGCTAACCATATCGAGAAAACTCTTGTTTACAGGTGTGGGGTATTGCTCAGTTGCTTCAACTATGGCTTTGATAAGTTTCACCTGTCTTTGACCTACAACATATCCTAAGTATGTGATTATGACATTGCAAAACTCACTCTTTACCAGATTGACTGCCAATTGTACTTCAGACAGCTTGTTAAACAATTGATGGAGTTATTCCATGTGTTGTTCCCACGTTTGGCTGTAAGTAATTCATAACCTCATAAATATACGCAGCAAGTGCGATCCAATCACAGATAATAACTTTTAAATACGCGGACGCAAATGCAGGTCATTGAAAAAGTATGATGACCGAGTCTCGTGACGTAGCTAAAAGTACGCTCTACAATGACCGCGTTACGTGACGTGTTACGCGTTCGAACAATTTACGCGGACGCTGGCCGCCGTATTTGGACATCGCATGATCGCGTGCTAGTGTGATTGGTCGCTAGCGGTATTTCCTTAATGGGCTATTCGATTTTTTACAGGAAAACGACAAACTTGAAATGGTGTTCTGTTTTCAAATTAAAAGAAGAAAATGTGACGTAAATTGAATTAAATAAAGTGAAAAGTGATGGTTATGAATGAGGTTAATGACTTTGCATCAGTTATTTTTCGGGTATTGTGAAATATCTAAACATCATGCTTTGGACCTCGGAATATCCCTCGGGGCTGCGCCCCTCGGGATATTCCTCGGTTCCAAAGCACAATGTTTAGATATTTCAAAATGCCCTCAAAACAACGGATGCGCAGTCATTAACCTCTAATCAAATCATCTACATACGCTTCACATCCCTCTATGTTTGTTACAATTTAGTTTACCAATTTTTGAAAATTGAATGGAATAACTTTGTTTTGGTAAAGACTGAATGGTGTATAAAACGCAGTAATCTCTTTGGCACGGTCTGTGAGTGGGACCTGCCAGTACCCTTTCAAAAAACCAAAAAATTTTTGTCAAATTTTGCATTCCAAATTTTGTCTATGTAATCATCAATTCTTGGAATAGGGTATGAGTCTGTCTTTGAATGAACATTTGCAGCTCTCATGCCTGCGACTAATCTGTATGAACAATCAGGCTTGGGAACTACGGATACGTTGATCTGTTTGCGTTCTGGGTCATTTTGTTGCTCCAGAACTATATAGCTTGTCATGACTTTGTTATGAACGTTCATATCTTCTTCCAAAGCTTGAGAGATGATGTGTCAACGACATTGACGATTTCAGACTAAATGAGGACAAATCGAAAGTAATCCATATCACATCTCGTTTTAGACATAATTCAAATTTACCACCTGTTGTGACTCGTTTATCCAACCTGTAAATAATGCTCGTAATCTTGGTGTAATTGTCCAGAATGATCTGAGAATTCATTCTTTTGTTAATAACATTTGTCGCTCAGCTCCGTTTACACTTTATAAAATTGGTCAGATCAGAAAATATATAGATAATAATGTGTCATTCATTTTATTACATGTCGTTACGGCTTACCCTACTCACAAATCTCTAAACTCCAACAGATTCAAAACTCAGCTGCCAGATTAATTTCGCTTTCTAAGAAACGTGATCACATTACTCCAATCCTTCATGATTTACATTTGCTACCTGTGAAATACCGCATTATATACAAAGTTCTCCTTCTCTTACAAATGTATCCATGATCTTGCACCTGTCTATATTCAAGAACTCATACAACATTACACGCCTCCGCGTAGATTTCGATCTTCAACAAAATTTCGTCTAACTACAATGCTGGCCAAAAGTGTTGGGACGGTTTTGATAGGGTAATGTAAATAAGCCCCCCACTCCCTCGATCAACGTTGAATCCTACCTTTTTAGTCACACGCGCCTAGTGGCACCCAACATTGATTGGTGGGGAAGGGGGAGGGTTGTCATTTTGAAACGTTTTTAAAAGAAAAGTGAAACGTATTATTAACGTTAAAAATCGTACAATGATCAATTAACGTATTTGAGAGGATATTACAAGTACCATTGCTGCGTCAAAATCCTCTAAAAATTATCTAACCAAGGATGAACTAAAAACCTTATGTAAGATACATCATCCTACCAGATCTTATTCAGAGATCCAACCGAACAAAATCTCAAGAAAAAATTCAAGGCAATATATCATACTAACATGGAAGCTGCTTTGAAGAGGATATAGAAGAATGAGATTTCTTCAATACAGGACCAAATCACCCACCTCTTGACGTTATTTATAACCCCAGGTTCTCCCGCCTTCACCGCATTATTCACTCGCATCTTCAGATATTTCATACCATTATGAAAGATATCTTTCCCCAAACGCCCCTTCAATTGCTTCCAAGCGCCCTCGTAATATTCGTGACCTCCTGGTATTTACTAAATTGAAATACAACAACACTTCTGTTGATATACACCCGGTGTTTCAATTTTGCAGTAAATAAAAGATGATTTTTAAGCACATATTAATTATGGGGCTGTTGTAGCATGTCTTATCAAATTAGACGTATATTATCTTTAAGATTGTTATGATTTGCAAAGTACTTCAACGCCAGCCATAAATATCGCAAGTATTACAACATCCCCAAAAATGCCTCTGCTATTTGCTGGCGCCGGCAGTGATCAGTGTACCGGGAATTTATATAAGCGTGTATCTTATTTTCAATAAATGAGTGACAATACATGGTCCGTTTGAATTGGACAGTGCGCTTTCGCCTTCTTTTCAACCTTTCTGCTCCTATACATCTATACAATAATCACCGGAACACAGAATCAATGGGTATTACCTTGGTTGTTTATCTGGCTGTTTCTCCGGGACAAACTTTGGGCACGTTCGTTTCTTCAAATTGCAGCGAATCCAATCATCCTGAAAGAAGTGAAGGTACAACGACTTTTATTATTATTAATCAATTTACTTGCGCATACATTCTCGGTTTCTGACGGATGCTCATCCGTCTTACGAAGTAGGTTTAATCCCATGCATTCCAGCATCGTGTGCCGAACCTTCTGTCAATATCTTTCAAATTCATTACAACCTTGACAGAGAAAACAGCAGACTGAATCATCTTAGCTTTATCCTGTAATAGCTATTTATTTTATTTTTTTCTTAAATGGAGTCATTTTTTTTTCAAGTGTAAGTAATTCCGACATATGACATATGGGCAGGTCCATACATTTTCCTAACAAAAGCATACTTGACATGTAGCTAACAAAATACTACCTATTGCGCTACACTGTGTTAATAGGTCGTTGCTATTTTGCTTTATAAAGCCTTTAGACTTTGACCTCTGGGGATGCGGCTAATATAAAATGTATCTAGGGTCATGGGTCATCATTGTACCAAGTATGAACTCTGAGGGCGCTGTAATTCTTGAGCTAGAGCTGTTAGAAATTTTACACATATTGTTCACTGTAGCCCATGACCTTTGACCTCTGGGGTCGATGTAACTGCAGGAAATATCTAAGGGTCACGGGCCATCATTGTACCAAGCATGAACCCTGAGGGCGCTAAAGTTCTTGAGCTAAAGCAGTTTGAAGAATTTACACATATTTCTCCCTGTAGTCTGTGATTTTTTACCTCTGGAGTCGAGGTTACCATAAGTTACTTCTAAAGGTCATGGGCCATCAGTATACTAAGTATAAACCCTGAGGGTGCTATAGTTCTTGGGCTACAGATGCTTCAAATTGTAAACATATTGCCCCCTGTAGCCCATGACCTTTGACCTCTGGGGTCGAGGCTACCTCGGGAAATTTTCCGGGGTCTCGGGTCATCACGGTACCAAGTTTGGGCCCCGATGCTACTTTAGTTCTTGAGCTAGAGGAGTGCAAAGAAGTGGTCTTAAGAAGATGAAGGAGGATAAACCGAATACTAAATGGCACAGCTGTGTTTGAGCAAACACGAATATCTATGCCTCCCTCCCCACACACACAAACGAAAACTTAGTAACGCCCTTTAAATGCTTTCATTTGATATACATGCAATGCTCATTAGAAATAATAACCTAACAAGCCTTCACTCTCGCTTATACCCCACGATACCATCACTCTCTCTACAACACCACCAGATTGGCCCACACTCTCTATAATACCCTACCAAGTTTTCACTCTCTCTTATACCCCATCAGACCATCACTCTCTCTAAAACACCACCAGACCGGGCCACACTCTCTACAATACTCCACCAGACCCTCACTCTCTTGTACTCCGCCAGATATTCACTCGCTCTAAAACACCACTAGACTAACCCACACTCTCTCTAATACCCTACCAAGCCTTCACTGTCTTAAATGCTCCATCAGACCATCACACTCTCTAAAACACCACCAGACTGGATCACACTCTCTCTTATACCCACCAGACCCCCATTCTTTCTTATACGGTACTCCACCAGACACCCACTCCCTCTAAAACACCAACTCTCTCTCTTATACCACATCAGACCCTCACTCTCTTTATGATACCACCAGACTGGACTACACTCTCTCTAATACCCTTGACCAAGCATCTCCTTGTCTCATCATGGAAACCTTTTGAGGTGGTCCAAGGAACCAAAATTAAAATGCCTACACATTCCCTTTTAAGGGAATTTTTGTCAGGTGATCAGTTTCCTTGACGTACGGTACGATTCAGCCCTTTATCATTACAAACACAGGTAGCTTACAAAATACTACCTATTGCGCTACACTGTGTTAATATGTCGTAACTATTTTGCTTTTTAAAGCCTTTAGACTTTGACCTCTGGGGATGCGGCTAACATAGAATATCTCTAAGGTAAAGCCATGATTTCTCCGTGATACGGAAAAACGGAAAAATTCACGGAATTCGGGGTTTGCTCACGAAAATTTGAAAATGCAGCAAAATAGTAAAAACTGTGTAAAATGTCAAACTTTTGTGTTGATTTGCAAAAGGAAACAAAGAAAAGTGATAATTTAGCAGTAATCAACCATTAAACAATCCATTATAGCAGTCCTACGATGCAAGATTCTGGCCGATACAGCTATCAGAAGTACAAACAAATCTATTGATGATGCTTAATTTTAATGGGGATGTTGAGGGGAGACTACAGTAAAAAGTACATATAATTATATAAGACAAATTACACTTTTAAAAACATGTTTGTATTCACTTTTTAGTGCTTTATAATGTAAAACGGAAAGTCACGGAATCGTCCAATTTGTAACACGGAATTTACATTTTGTAACATGGAAAAATCATGGCTTTACTCTAAGGTCATGGGTCATCATTGTACCAAGTATGAATCCTGAGGGCGCTGTAGTTCTTGAGCTGTTTGAAATATTATACACATTGCTCACTGTATCCCATGACCTTTGACCTCTGGGGTCAATGTTACTGCAGGAAATATCTAAGGGTCATGGTCCAACATTGGACCAAGCATGAACCCTAAGGGCGCTATAGTTCTTGAGCTAAAGTGGTTTTAAAAATTTACACATAATGCTCCCTGTAGTCTGTGACCTTTGACCTCTGGGGTCGTGGCTACCATAAGTTACTTTTAGGGGCATGGGCCATCATTATACTAAGTATGAATCCTGAGGGCGCTTTAGTTCTTGAGCTAGAGACGCTTCAACATTTACACATATTGCCCCCTGTAGCCCATGACCTTTGACATCTGGGGTCGAGACTACCCTACGAAATGTTTGGGGGTCATGGGTCATCAGTATACCAAGTATGGGCCCCAATGCTACTTTGGTTCTTGAGTTAGAGGGGTGCAAAGAAGTGGTCTTGAGAAGATGAAGGAGAAGGAGAAGCCGAAGACTAAACACAACAAATACCCCAGCAAACACCAAAACGTTTTAAAAACGTTTTAAATAAGTTATATTTTGGATTTTGGTTTAGGTAAAAACGTTTTAATAACATTAAAATGTCGGGTTATATAAAGGTCATGATAACGTTTTAAAACGTTTTGTATGAAAACACACTACATCAATAATTGGAAATGTTTTCAAAAAATGTTATTGTAAACTATTTTTGCAAACATTTTTGCCAAATATTGTGACAATACTTAAATAACATTATGTTGGAATATTTGAACCCAGCAAACACAGAAATGTTCTTAAAATGTTTTTCTCAAAACCTTTTAATAACATTTAAATGTCGGGTTATATAAAGGTCATGAAAACGTTTTTAAAACGTTATTGAAAATATTTTGGGCAAACATTTTCACAAAATATTTTTTCAACCGCAAAATAACATTATGTTTAGAAAGTTTTGTATCAAGTTTTCAAGAATGTTTTTGGAATGTTATTAAAACGTTTTTATACCATTTATATAACCCGACATTTAAACGTTTTCTGTAATACAAGTTTGTTTGCTGAGCAGTAGATTATCAAAAAAATAATTTTTAAGGTTATGAAAACGTTTTATACTCTTAATATACCCTTTATATAACCCGACATTTAAACGTTTTCTGACAACCTTTTATAACCTTTTGCGAATGATGTCGAAAACGTTTTGTGTTTGCTGGAACAATATCTATGCCCCGTTGCACGGGCATAGATAACTAAACGCAACAAATACAATATCTAGGCCCCGTTTCACGGGCATAGATAGAAGAAGAATCAACAGCATAAGCAGAATATAAGCAGAATATCTATGCCCCTTTCTTTCCTTCTTTCTTTCATTTTTTTTCTTTCTTTCTTTCTTTCTTTTCTTTCTTTCTTTCTGTCTTTCTTTATTTGTTTTTCTTTCTTTCTTTCTTTTTGTCTGTCTGCCTCGAAAACAATATAATAGGTAAGAAATTTAACGCATGTTAAAATATATGACAATTGACAATTTCGCGTGGACGAATTCACTTTACTTGCGTGAAATTGCTAAACCCTAATTCGGATTACAATGGAACAAACGGCATTTGGGAGCTATAAAGTGTACTAACATACATTTGTGAATTGAATTTGGGAAAATGTACATTTTAAAAATATACAAAAAACCTAAAAATACTGATTTTACCTGGCAAGCTTTACTTAACTCTTGTACAATGAACATTTTTCCCAAATTCAATTCACAAATATATGTCAGTGTTGTTGCTATTGATGTTGAAGTTATTGTTGTATATTGCGTAATCAGAGTAAAAGCAGCATTTAAATATTTCACCAAATATAACAAGGATGATTTAAAATCAACACAATTTCCAGGCAGTGGCGTAGCGTCATGGGGTCAAGGGGAAGTGCTTCAACAACCGTGATGTGCCGCCCACGCATGAGGAAACAAGAAATGAAATCAAGAGCATGAAGAACAACACACCTGGGCTGGATTTCTTATTCCATCAGGAGCACTCCCAGCGGCAGTTAGGTCATGGCAAACATTATACACTAATTACGTGTTCACAACACTTACTCCTCCTGAGCAGTGGAACCCCAATGTCATTGTTCCATTTTCCAGTATTATTATTGTTATTGTTATTATTATTATTATTATTATTATTATTATTATTATTATTATTGTTATTATTATTATTATTATTATTATTATTATTATTATTATTATTATTATTATTTTTTTATTAATATTATTATTATTATACTTATTATTATTATTATTATTATTATTATTATTATTATTATTATTATTATTATTATTATTATTACATAATCACCATCAGTAAGTTGTATTAGTTGAAGTTAACAGTATAAGTCGTTCTACTACGAAAGTACTACTATATTTATTTTACCTCTTTCGCCTCCTCAGTAAGACAGTCTTCCTTAGCACCAGAAGTTCCAGCTGAAATGATAAGCATAAATCAAATTAAATTGTTATACACTAAGCCAAAAAAAGAATCTTATAATTTTTCACAAGGTCATATCTTAAATTCATGTACATCAAAATGAACCAAAATTACACAAAGGCTTTCATCAATACTCTACTCTAAACACATGTGAGTCCTCAATTAAAGATGCTGGCACCAACTCTCGTAAATTATGGAAAACAATTAAAACTATTATTCCTGGTAGTCAACAAACCGCCATTCACAGTGTCAAAGTTGATGATGATGTAATTAATGATGGTGATGACATTGCTAATGAATTCAATACTTTCTTTTCAAACATAGGTAAAAAGCTTGCTGATGCCATTACAGTGACAACGAACCAGACCAACCTTGCTGATGGAACCAAAATGCCAAATAGGGACCGGTTCGGGTTCTGTGAAATCTACGCCAAGGAAGTATCTAACATTCTAAGTAATCTTGATGGTAGTAAGGCCACAGGGCTTGGCAACATCAGCCCTAAGCTCCTCAAGATTGGTCACGATCACCTGGCTCAGCCATTGGCCTATATAATGAACTTGAGTCTCTCCTCTGGCATAGTTCCATCGGCATGGAAGCTAAGTCGTGTCTCACCTATCTTAAAGGAAGGTGATCCAATGGACACAAGTAACTACAGGCCTATATCTGTCATACCAGCTTGCATGAAAGTTTTCGAAAAAATTGTTCATAATCAGTTGTATCAATATATTGATTATTATCAAATCCTGTCTCCTAACCAATCTGGTTTCAGACCTAAACACTCAACACAAACTTGTCTCGTTGATGTCTGCGACTACCTCCTTGATAATATGAGTAAAGGCTATTTAACTGGTGCTGTACGGTCAACCATGAAGTGCTTATTAACAAGCTTGCAAGTGTCGGAGTGCATGGTTTGGAACTCGGATGGTTCTCATCCTATTTATCTGACCGGTTTCAAGTCACCAGAGTTAATAATCACTTATCTAGTAAGGCCCCTGTCAAGTTTGCCCCCCCAGGGCTCCATTCTTGGCCCCCTCCTTTTTACCCTATATATCAATGACTTGCCAACCATCATAAAGAGTGTTGATTGTAGAGTAGATTTATATGCAGATGATACTGCTATTTTCGTCAGGGGAAAGACAGTTGATACACTGAATTCTAAATTTTATTATGTTGCTCAGTAGCTAGAAATCAACTATCTCACTCTCAACGTCAAAAAAACAAAATCCATGCTTTTTGGCACTCAACAAAAACTTGCCCGTACCCAAGATAAGCTCAACATTCAAATTAGAGGTGAGCCAATAGAACAAATTGACCAATTTAAATATCTTGGTGTTTGGTTTGACCCATCACTTACCTGGTGTATAAATATTGACAAAGTGGTCTTAAAAGTCAACAAACGTATTGGTCTTATAAGAAGGGTACGTAATGTATTGCCAACAAAAATTCTTGTCATGTTGTACAAATCTTTAATTATTCCACACTTTGATTATTGTGATGTAGTATGGGGTAAAGCCAACAATACTCTTTTGTCTAAACTGAAAGTACTTCAAAATACTGCTGGTAAAGTCATTCTCGGTCTTCCACGTCGTTTTCCAACTGATGTCTTATTAAGAAGACAGAGCTGGGAAAAACTTTGTGATCGTCGTTTGAAACACCTTAATATTATGGTCTACAAAAGTCTTACTGGCAGTCTACCCTCAAATCTGTGCAATATTTTTAATACTGTTTCTGAGATTCATAGTTACGGGACAAGAACCGGTTCTCAGGGAAATTTGGTCCTATCACTCTGTCGCAACACATCGGACAGTAGAAAATTTAGTTATAGGGGGGCTTTAGCATTCAACAACCTTCCAACTGCTGCTAAAGCACCACTTCCAGCCAAGCTTGGAACTTTTTAAAGAATTGTATCTTAATGCTATTTTTATATTTTTAATATATATTTGCTATCTGTACCTAAGTGTCTTTTAGTTCCAGAGTTTGTAATTTTGAATGTATTTTAATATAATATTTATTATTTTTGTAAATTGTTAACCATTTTGATGTATTTTGTTTGACCCCTGGGCACCCATGAAAAACAGTGTTTACACTGATTGGGTTTCCCCAGGCAAAATAAGATCTAATAAATAAATAAATAAATAAATAAATAAATAACCAAGAAAAAAGGCACTGGCATGGAACAGGTTCCTGGACCACATTTACAGCCCAATAAATGGCATCCAGCACAATATATCTATGAGTAAGTGGAATAGTGCAGAAAGACTGGTTTCTTGCCAGTTGCACAACAGCTTGGTTACTGACTTTTCAATATTAATGCAAACAAAGATGGAACACAAATTAAGTGTGGTCAGAAGCGAAATTGTGACGGATCCGTCTGATAAAGAAGAGAAGGTTTCGCACATCAAGTTGGCGCTCCGTAGTTGCGGATACAGAGACTAGACCTTCATACGTGCTTGTGCCAAGAAAGGTTAATCCAATCCGCAGGAAACTGTGTCTGAGTCCACGAGTAGGGCCTTTACTGTCACTTTGCCTTATATTAAATGTACCTTGGAACGACTACGCAGAGCGTTCAATACAGCAGGTGTTCCAACTGTATTTAAACCTCATCAGACATTACGCCAGACCTTAGTTGCACCAAAAGATAAGGTGGATAAATACATGAATCCAAAACCCACCCAAGTCCATGGGAAATGATTTTGAGAAAAAAACCCGTGTATCATTTTAATTCCTTCAGTTAGATTTACCTGGTCAATATGGTAAGTTGTACGTGCAAATGGGTGGGTTAAACTGTATTAGGTATGACGATTAGTATTTCAGGGACTTCGTGGGGTTCATTTTAAATTAGGGACTTGGGTGGTTTTTTGAATCATATACAAAGACAATAATGTTGGAATGATATTACCACTAGTAAGATAATACAAAAAAAACACACAGTTATGTATAATGTTGATAAGCATTCTGCCATGTAATATAAACCACACACACTCCTTGATTAAACCCATTTTTTTTTTCAAAAGTCACTCTCCAGCAATGAAGATGTTACAAGTGGACTTTTATACATACTGAATTTCAATCAATGTGTTACAAGACTCAAATCATGGACTTGGGTTGATTCTTTCATACATGCTATTTTTCACATGCTCAATAGACACAGAGGATGATTTGAGTTGTTCTTTCAAACATATGACAGGCCTATGTATAGCAACACTTTCCCATGCTTAACTCAATTTGGCCAAATTATGGACTTGGGTGGCTTTTGTATTCATATATTCAATTGTTTGAGTTGCGTAAACCTGTTTGCGCAATACAACTACTTTATGCATATTTAAGGGTACTTGGCCATCAATTTTATCCATGGGCGTGTTTGAAAAAAACGGCACAGCGCCGTAGTAAAATGAATAAAAAAAAATAAAAAAACTTCACCCAAAGTTTTAAACCACTTCCAAGACACCAAATAATGGACGCTAAAGAGTGACAGGCGAAGATGCCTACGATGCTGCGGCGACTGTGATTTTAATTTAAAAATTCTTGCGGTTTTCAAAGATAACATATCAACGCGTTTAATAATAACTGAAATGACTCTTATGACTCTTAATAAATGACGATTAGTCTATTGTAATCTATATTATTATTATTATTATTATTATTATTATTATTATTATTATTATTATTATTATTATTATTATTATTATTTATTCTTTCTTTATTGAGGGTTATACTACTTCAGTGACAAGCACTGCTTTTCAAGCAGGCCCTCATTGATACATGTTATATAGCAACAAAATATATTACGATACACAACATTTTCAAAGTATCATACAGTATTTACAATGTATTTACAATATATTACAAATAAGTACATGTATAATGGTATCATCAACTACAAGATAATTATAAATAACATGATTCAAAATACAGAAATACAATCATTATATTTATATACAAAAATCAAGCAAGTAAATGAATAAAATATAGGTAAAGACAGTCCTAAATTTCTTTAATTTTTGATTGAAATTGGTCATATTTTCCATCTGCGCTCTTACTGTCGGTGACAAAGAATTCCATGCATTCGCACAACCCTTTAAATCGAAGATTGATTAAAGAGTACAAGAAAATGGTAGATGACTTTAATATTGTGGCGGGATGGCCGATTGAGAAGAGGAACAAGCAACATGAACCTTTGTTTTAATTGAACTGTCTCAATGTGCGTTTAATGTAAAACCTGATAGGTCAGTAACGTTGAATATGAAAGTCAGGTGGCCGGGTTGACACCAGTTCCCAAAAATGGGAACACGAACATTTTTGTATGAGACGTGGGCAAGTCGTGGGGGCAGAACCCCACCTTTAGAGTATATTTTACAAGTAGAAGTGCATCTTAATAATCATCACGTAGTATTTCTCTTAATTATCCTCAACAATATTTTATTTACGTAACTCCAGACTATAACATACAGGATTCAGTCACACCCCTATCCTATACTCTAGCTTCCTACTCCTACCACTACCTCTGTAATACTACACAGCTAGCACCCTCCCTCATCTGCATGCCGCAAGGACGAGAATGAATCAATAGGAAAAGATGTGTTAATACAACATGAAAGGCCTACAAAAATCAGAGCATGCTAATAGTAATGACACTTGCAAACACATGGCACGCATGTCTTGGCAAGGTATCATCATAATCTTAAAAAACGACATAATAAAACAATATGATTCCAACAGAATGTGCACTACCATCACATAGCATAATAAAAACACACATCACTCACCAAATAATATCCTCTCTTGATTATAAAATATATAACTCACCAAAATGATATCCTCTCAAAAGCCACAATACTCCTCAGACTTAGTTGAGGTATCTCTCAGGCATAACAGCGCCCCACGCGATGTTATCCCTTTTCTCCGCAATCATTTGGTATGTCTTTTAGGCATAACATCGCCCCACGCGATGTTACCCCTTTACTCCGCAATCCTTTGGTATGTCTTTAGGCATAACATCGCCCCACGCGATGTTACCCCTTTACTCCGCAATCCTTTGGTATGTCTTTTAGGCATAACGTCGCCCCACGCGATGTTACCCCTTTACTCCGCAATCCTTTGGTATGTCTTTTAGGCATAACATCGCCCCACGCGATGTTACCCCTTTACTCCGCAATCCTTTGGTATGTGTTTTAGGCATAACGTCGCCCCACGCGATGTTACCCCTTTACTCCGCAATCCTTTGGTATGTCTTTTAGGCATAACGTCGCCCCACGCGATGTTACCCCTTTACCCCGCAATTCTTTGGTATGTCTTTTAGGCATAACATCGCCCCACGCGATGTTACCCCTTTACTCCGCAATCCTTTGGTATGTCTTTTAGGCATAACACCGCCCCAAGTGATGTTACCCCTTTACCCCGCAATTCTTTGGTATGTCTTTTAGGCATAACATCGCCCCACGCGATGTTACCCCTTTACTCCGCAATCCTTTGGTATGTCTTTTAGGTATAACATCGCCTCAGCGTGATGTTACCCCTTTACTCCGCAATCCTTTGATACCGTAAACGTTCGCGTAATGGCGCTATTGGATTCATAGAAATGTGAGAGCGCCCTCCTTGTAAAATCTCAACAGCATTAAGGATACGTGTATGTTAAATTGAGCAACCTGGACATAATGCCTCAGAAAAAAAAATCGTGACATGACCCAATATTTAGGTCACTAGGTTAGTTGTGACGTCATCACTTCGGTACTCTATAGTATGCTCGCGTAGAAATTGAGTTATGTGAAATTCCCCTAGACAAGGAACTTACTGCTAATTTGTCTCGTTGTAACCCGTACGAAACTCGGGGAGCTGATCCTGGTTGCGAAAGTTATTTGTGGAATGTCTAGGGTGTGCGCTCTTGAAGCAGCAAAGTACCTGGATTGTTGTTTAATGGTTTATGGAATGATGTGGTCCGTAGTTGTCAGCGACAACCTGTAAAGTGTGCTGAGGCTTGTGGATCAACGTCTAGACGTTGTGCTTAACAAAGCACACCTCAGTCCTTTGCCAGCATTCCACTGAAGATACTAACTAAATACTTTTAAAGATACTTTTTGCAAGCAAATTATAAACAAACGTATTAATTCCATAGATATTTCATTCAAGTCTTTTAATAAATACTATATACATGTGAAAAAGACACTTTGTAAACAAACCTTGGTCAGTAGTGAACTTGGGTTGAAATTGTTGCTTGTTGATAACCGTATGTTTGGGACAGTGAACGTAATCACTTCCATCATCCTTTAGAATCTTGCCCAAGGCTATGTAATGTTGGTCGCCAGATTTACAAGGACAAGCTATGCAGAATGTATAAGCTATGTTTGGAACCCATGTTTTCTTTATACTTTTCAGAGCTTTTTCCAGGAACATCTGAACCTGTAAATACATAAATAGCTACATGTTAAACGTTGCATTATCGTGATCTTGCAAAATTACCCATTTTTTGTCATATCATATCTTTATTCACTTTATACTATATTGAAATCCTATCATATTGATGTTTTGCTCACATGACAGTTTTAATGTTGTTGATTATAATAAAAATTGTTTTTATTTTCTTCATAACTCAACAATAATATAAATACATATCTCCTAAATCGTGTCACTTTAGTTGAAGCTTGTTTCTATATACTGCTAAGTATATTCCTCCAGTCACAAACAATCAGAAATTGCTTACTTTGACATATATCTGATGTAAAATTCTTGATTTATAACCTACAAGGTCAAAGGTCAAATTGCTTCTTCATGGGTATCAACAACATCAAAATGCTCCAGTTGTAACACAATTTGAGCAAGTTTGTAATTTGACCCTGTGCCAAAGTTACTCCGTTTCAATTGCTATCAGATATTTTTGTGTACCAATGATGTAAACTATCTTTGGCAGCAGTACAGCTTTGCCCCCTGGTATCAAACTCCCATTTAAGGGGGTCTGGCATTGAGGGGGTCGTATTTTGGTCCTATTCAATATGTATGATTTGTTGTGTTCTGTTCTGGGTCTTTTATCTTTTGTTTTATTTGTTTCGTTTGATTTCATCACATTATACATTGACATACTTCGCGACATCATATCATTGACTCTTTCTATATTTACTTATTTACTGCAAAAGCTTTCTGATTCTTAATTCGGAATATGTGCTGTGATCAAGCAAAATCGGTGTGAAGTCTGAAGTCGGTCATATTCAAATTTCAGTTTCTTATTGGATTGTAACAAGCATTTACAAAGCTACATTTTGCAGAAAACCAAAAAAAATGGATAACCAGTTCAAAAGAAATGAATAGTTAAAGAATATCGAAAACGATAGAAAACAAACGCAGATATATCCTTTGTTTGGCTATATTTTAAAATCAATATTTCCGACTCCCGACTTATTTTGCTTAATCACATTACATATAGTCAACTAATGAAACCGAAATATTTCCGTATCGATATTTACTAATTGACATTATCTAACATTTACTATTTTAATCTTTATTGATAATAGATAGTATTGAATTTTCCTGCACGGTAATAGCCTAAAACAACATCTGATTGAGTACCTTTACTTTTAACATTATACTGTTGCAAAGTTATTTTGACAACTTCTTTTCAGATATTCTTAAGTTTCGTGAAAATGATAATTATGTTTATATAATTTACAAAATTCACCTATCCTTGGTACTTGGTATTTGGTAGTGTAATCCTTTTACACTTCATATTGAGCTAAACTATGATGTAACGGTGCAAAGTGACGTACACCTGTAACCCTCGGTAGATAGTTGGTATATAATACTTCAATTGATGATCATTTCGAGACAGGTAGCATGCAGGAAAAAGGGTCGGATTTACCTTTTGGGGGCCCTGGGCCAGGATAAAATTGGGAGCCCCAAACGCACCGTGAGGAAGACATGTGCACTCAAGTGGCCAAGTTTTTAGATTTTACTTGGACATTTGCGCGCTAAAAAATTGCAATCTTAGACGATTTTAGCCGAAATTGAAGCTGAATTTTGTTATCTAACAGGCCAGTGCGCAATTTTGGTAGCATATTTTGGCCCAAAACATGGTGTTTTTCGGCTAAAATGGAAGATGCACACTACATAAGGCAATTGTGGGGGCCCTGGGCCCGGGCCCATCTGGCCCCATGGTACAACCGGCCCTGTCAGGAATAACATACGGATGGAGCTGGATGTTAACAAGCTGGTTGTGGATTTTGTAGAACAGCACACTCGGGTCTACAAGGCGTCTTACATGTAGGGAGTCCCAACCAGGACTGGTAATCATAGGTGTAACTGAGGTCGTCAGATGGAAATCTGCTCGAGCTTGTTCACTAATGATATTGTATATGGATTCCAAGCTGCTGCAGCATATTCTAGACGTGGACGAACCAGGCCCTCATAAGCTTTCTTCCTAATATCTCTGGAGTAAGGTGATAACGTTCTCCGCAACAGGCCCAGCGTTTTGTTAGACTTCTTGATGATGTTGTAACAATGGGAGTTCCATCGAAGATCATTGGAGATGGTGATGCCTAAGTAATCATGTTGCTCTACACTAGTGAGTGGCTGTCCAAGGACGGAGTATTGGAAATGGCTGGGTTTTCTTTTGCGGGATATAGAAAGAACCGCGCACTTCTTGACGTTAAAGTCCATCAGCCAATTTGTAGCCCAATCAGCAAGTACCTGTAGGTCTTCTTGGAGGATTTGATGGTTTTCTTGGTTGTGGATTTCACGATAAAGGATGGAATCGTCAGCAAATAGCCTGATGTTTGATTTTATGTTGTCTTGGATGCCATTTATGTATAATAGGAAGAGAGCTGGTCCCAATACAGATCCCTGGATGTTACGTTACCCCCATGTTGAGTGAGTACCGTTTACCGAGACAGCTTGTTTGCGATCGGAGCAGCTAGGAATGCACAGATCCATCGGAGCATAGATCCCCTGATCCCATAGAAATCCAACTCAGCGGATAAATGTGGGTGTGAAACTCTATCGAACTATCAAACGCTTTGCTGAAACGTATGTCTGGTCGTGGTTATCAAGAGTGGTAGCCCAGTCGTGTACAGATGTGAGTAATTGAGTAACGATTGACGGGCATTCTCTAAAGCCATGTGAGTCCAAGAGGATGTTGTGGGAACTCAAATGTTTGGCTATATGGCTCAGTACTATGTGCTCTAACATTTAACAATATAGGCATGTCGAAGATGTAGGCATGTAGTTTCCTGCATCACCTTTGTCTCCTTGTTTGTAAATAGCTGTAACCAATTCCTGGCGCAACTGATCTGGTAGAGTACAGTCAGGACTGGGGCAACATATTTCAATAACTTTGGTGGCACTACATCTGGACCACTGGACTTGGCTGGGTCCAGTTGTTGCAGTTGTTTAAGAACTCCTTGCTGGTTGATGACCAGTGGTGAGATGTTCGGGCGAGGTGAGGGACCTTTATCAGGTAAACTTCTGCCAGACGATGATGAGAAAACAGACTGGAACTGCTCATTTAAGACTTGGGCTTTCTCCTCATCAGATATGCACAGTTTTTAGTTGTTCTAAGTTTGCTTTTTAGAAGTTGAATGATCTAAATGGTGGTTTGCATTGCTTTTTTGATTTCAGACTTATGTTGAAGAGAACTATGTTGTGATCTGATATACCAGGTAATGACTCAATATCATTAATGAGCTGAGGCCATCTGGCAACAATGACTTCGAGAACGTGGACTTGTGATTTTATTCACCAAAAAGAAACAATTTTAAGAAGAAAGTTTAGAAATTTCTGATAGATTGAGGTTGTACTTGGTGGTAGACCAACCGCCCCAGTTGATATCATTTTAATGTTTGTCCAAGAGACATCTAAAATTTGAATGTCAGCGCACTCTGTGAAAGGTAGATTTGGAACAACTGCCATTTTCTTAACCTCATTGGCATTGAAATTAAATGGAACACCAAAGTGTTATTGCCCTTTAAGGAGAAGAAACAGTATTTGTTGTTATTTTCATTTTTACCTTTACTTTAAAGATGTATATTCTCAATCAAAAACATAACAATTTGTAGGCGGGTTTTTTTCAAATGTCAAAATAAAATGCGCACAAATTGAAGTGGAGTGAATTACAAAATATCCAGTAAGTTGGACATATTGAGGTTTACACAGAGGTCAAAATGAAAGAATGATTCCGATGTCATCGAAACTCGTCTCAACTTACTCCAATGACTATAAATAATCTCAAACGTATACTTAATTCACCATTTTAGTGCATTTTTGTATTGTCCCATGTCCCCCTTCAGAGTTCATGCAGCCAAAGTCCAATAGAAATATGCACAAGCATTGCATTTGACCCATGATTTCATCCGATTCTGAGGTTACACATTTCTCAAATATTTTTTTTCCTATTCGGTTTGACGAGAGATATATATATTTGGAGACAAATTTGAATGAATCGGTGCATTTTGAAAAGTTGGCTTCTGTGCATGAGAAATTTGACATTTTGACCTTATTTACTCTATAACTCCATGGTGCAATATGACAATTGACCCTTTTTATTCCTAGCAATGAGAACCACACCTCATTATCTCCAGTAGCCATACACTTTTAACCGGAACTCATAACCATTGCACCTTGGTCGTTGTGATTTGGTACTGTTATAATAGTTGCTGCACATACACACACACAACCCACCCAACCCCCCCTCCCACCCCCCCCACACACACACACCGGTTAAGAGCACGACCACAATGCTGTGATATGTCCAGGGTCATTGAACCTTTGACATACCCGCAAATTACACCAAACTAGTAGAGAGCGGAGTAAAATTACAATCTTGTCTTACATCTTCTTCTTGAAGGAAGTAATTTGACATGCATTATTGTTAAACATAGTAATTATTCATTTTATTTTTTCAAACCCAATTTAAATTTCTCAAGTGCAAATAAAATGAACTAGTTTAAGGAGTTAAAATAGGAAAATATTTATCCTGAGTAACGGCCCGCACTTCTTATATCGCTTTGATAAGAGTTCGAAGCCCTGTCATCAACAGTGGGCTGTAATCCTGCGGTAAAGAATGTCATGAACCGCGCCAATGAGCTGGTATTTCTTGAAATTATTCCTCATGAATACTGTCATGTTGATGACATCATAGTTACTCGCATTTTGTTCATTTTGAAATGTTGAAATATTTAACACCCAAATGGCAAAAAAAATCAATTTGAAATATTTTTCTTCATTTCACTTGATTTTTCCTTGTCGAGATTCTAGCATCAGACTAATGTAATCTCCTTTTCAAGATACTGCTTTGATAAGTGTTATTATGTCACTTCTGTATAGTTCTTATAATTTGTATATATTATGCACACGAATAATGATGTCCGTTTGTGCTGAGAGTTTTTCATATCCGATTTTAATGATAAAACATATTCCCTACAGAAAAGAAGAAATAGCAAAACATACAACATTCTCCATGAACTTGGCCATCTATGTTTGGGTTGTGATGTAATTAACGTGTGTAATGAGATTCTCTCTTTCTGAATCTGACTGGTAAACTATTATTTTTCATCACGATTTTGCATCAAATTCAAACATTTCTGGGTCAAAAGGCATATAAACCATTTTGAAATATTAAAACATGGTTTATATTTAACGATAATAAAATCATTTTAGTTGATCAAGTAATCGCTTTTTATTTTGTTGATTGTTGATGCGCCAGTCTGGCTGCACTACTCTTTTGCTCTCCCAACTTTTTATATTTTTGGCTGTGTCTACTGTGTTTTTTGTCTTCTACCATACACCATTGGAAAGATTAAACTGTCGTGATCAAACTGATCTACTTTATTTGGTCTCTTTTGACTGAAATTTGATGAATTTGGATGAAATACACTTTTTCTGTGGTTGTGAAAACATATATCATTCACATTGCACTGTAATCTATAGTGTTCTACTTGATTAGTTCATAGACACTTGGTTGCACATGGCATGCTTAGCATTGTGGATTGTTTATATCACCATTTTGGTTCAAGGAGACTTGATCATCATGCCTCCATTGATTTCCTACTCCAGATTGGATTTATTGGGATTGATGCCAGAAAAGTGTCAATTACCCCTTTCAACTTATGAAACTTTGAAAGAGCTCAACATTTGTGGTGTTCAGCGGACTCAGCGTGGTTGCAGTGGTGGTAGATATAATCACTTCACGCCCAACAAGCTACCAACTGTTAGAAGTGATAATATACCTGTGCTCAACAGCACAAAATCAGCACCCAGTAAAAATGAAAATATACACTTCTTCTTCTTCTTCTTCCTATATACTTGCATACCTCGCACGTGCATATTGTCGCACGGGCTTAACGTGCACAGTTTTTTTTTACCTATGCACGATCCTGGAACCTAGGATGATTGCAGATATCAGAACCGGGGACGGTCCCCCTACTCTTTTCGAATAGCTCTGACACTTAACGTGCACAGGGTTTGACTCTTCCTGTACACGGGACCAACGGCTTTACGTGACTTCCGAATCACGGACGAAGCACATCCACTACCTATATCTGCACGTGATAAGCAATGTATGGGGGCGAGAAGAAATTCTTCAATTAAATTCTGAAATTAAATTTCTGAACTGAATGGAAGGATTCCTGACCATAAAGGAACTTTTTGGGAGGGAAGAGAATTCTCACCCAAGGCAAGCCCAAGGCTCGAACCCTCGTCGATCGTATCTCCTGGCCGGCAGCGCAACGCCTTAACCACTCGACCATCTCGCCCTCACTTGAGCCTATGGCATGCCCAGTCCGTGGGTAATAAATCAAATGACATCTGTGAGTATGTAATCATACATGATATATATATATATATATGCTGTGTCTTACAGAGACTTGGATGAAACCAGATGACCCTGTCATCATCAGGGAAATGTCACCTCCTGGTTACACTTTTATAAATACTCCTCGTGTTTATGCATCTGGTGACACTCATGGCGGAATTGGGATCCTCTTTAAACAACAAATTGGACTCTGTCATCTTACGAACCTTGACATACCTACATTCACAACATTTGAATATACTGTTGTGTCCAACATGTCTCGCTCATTTTACATCATCATTGTATATAGACCATCGCCACCTGCTGTCAACCAGTTCAAATTGTCAACTTTCCCTCTTAAAATAGAGGATTTTTTTGACTGTGTGAACTTACTGCCTGGCAAAATCCTACTTGTTTGAGATTGGAATGTGCACTTTGATTTGCTTACCAAGAGTGATGTTAAACGTGTCTATTTGCCTGTCATCAGTTGGCATGAGTCAACATGTGACCGAGCTAACACATAGAAGTGGCCACATCCTTGACGTTGTTGTAGCCAGAGTTTCTGACAACTTAATTCATGATATCTGCGTTGATTGTGTCACCTTCACCATAGATCACTTTTCGGTAAACTGCTCCATTAATTTATCCAAACAGCGCCCATCTAAAACTGTTCGGACCTTTCGCAGATATAGAAGCATTGATTATCAACGCTTCTCAGAAGATCTTTCTATGAAAATGCTGGCTATCTCGCAGAAGTGTTATTCCGATGTTGACGATTTATTCCATGAATATAACCGCTCTTGCCTAGAAGTTCTTGACAGCCATGCCCCGTCAATAACAAGGAGGTCAAGTATGTCACACCAACCGGGTTGGTTTGGTGATAAAGTTAATGAAGCCATCAGAGAACGCAGGCGCTGTGAGCGGAAATGGAGAAAGTCTCGGTCATCTATTCATCGTGAAGAATTCCTCACCTCAAAACAGACTGTCAAGGACCTTGTAGCTGAATCAAAAACTGAGTATTATAAGAACAAATTTGAGAAGTCTTGTAGTGTTAAGGACATGTACAATGCTGTTAACGAGCTACTCAACAAGGACTTTTAAGTCATTGTTGAAAAATTAAAAAATTAAAAAATTACAAAATTTTAAAATCCTATCCCTGATACAGGGAATCCTGTTGATCTTACGAATGCTTTTGGCAAATATTTTATTGGCAAGGTCAACAAGAGGTTGAAAAATCTGTGGTTAATGATGATGTGAATGTGTTTAATATCTCATTGGTAGTGTAAGTGAGGTTATAACAAAGTGTCCAAACAAACCGTCGGCCGCATCACATACTGACGTATTTGCAAAATACGTATTTCGAGAAAATCGAACTTGAAAATCTAGTGATTTTCATTTGCTGCATAATCTTGATTAAAATATTATTGTCGATCAAAACCAGTTTAACAGTAATGCAAATATACCATATTTTAAATATAATTCACTTATTACAATCAAAGCATAACTTATTCTGCAAAAAATCAATATTAAATAAAATACGTCACTATGTGAAAAGGACTAATATCAATTTCTCCGTTCAAATGACAAATACGTCGCGCAAATACGTTAGTATGTGAAACAGTTGCGCAAATACGTCAGTATGTGAAAAGGACAAAACAGCAATTTTGCCGCGAATTGGCATAGTCGCGCAAATACGTCAGTATGTGAAACGGCAAATTCTTCAAATTGCAGATACGATATACTGGGCTTGCGCAGTATAGGTGATCGACAAATACGTCGTTATGTGATGCAGACACTTCAAGGTTTTGTAAATACGACATAATTAAATTAATTAATATCTTACTAATTAAGCCACTTTGAGGCATGATTTTTGGTGAATATATAGAGTAGAATATAACAAACTAACATACCAATTTTCTCAAAATTTTTAAAAATGTCGAATACGTCAGTATGTGATACGGCCGACGAAACAGTGTGTTCTGGATGTTCTCCCCACATGGCTCATAAAACAAATGTCAATATCTTGCTCCCACAAATATTGTGAATATGTCTTTGTCCACAGGAACCCTCCCAGAAGATCTACACAGAGCGGTAATTACTCCTGTATTGAAAAAGCCATCGCTCAATAAAAATAAACTTAAGAATTACAGCCCTGTTGCCAATCTCCAGTTAACATCTAAGATCATTGAAAACAGTGACATTTCCCAACTGAAAAATCATATTGATGAACATGATCTCGCTGAGCCAATGCAATCGGCATACAGGACCCATCACAGCACTGAGACTGCTCTTGCCCGTGTTCACAATGATTTTTCCATGCCCTGGGCAGTCAACAGGCTGTTCTCCTCATTATGCTCGACCTCTCTGCAGCGTTCGACACTGTCGATTGTTAAATTCTGCTGCAGAGGGTCGCTGATGAGTTTGGTATCACTGGTGTTGCACAACAGTGGCTCTCATCCTATCTCGAGAATAGATCTTGCCGTGTTGCTGTAAGCGGTGCATATTCAAATGACATCTTGCTTCAGCATGGCCTACCCCAAGGGTCGGTTATCGGACCAAGTGGGTTTGTTCTTCACACTCACAGTGTTGGTCGCATCATTCGCCATCACCATCTGATGTACAATGTATATGCTGACAATATACAAATATATTTACCTATTGATCCTACAATATCTGGTTATATTTCATGTGCTATTTTCAAGATTTCTCAGTGTGTTAGGGATATTAACGCATGAATGATAACAAGCAAACTTAAGTTAAATCCCGACAAAACAGAGTTTTTTGTAATGTCATCTTCTCATCATAAATCCCGGTTACAAGATAACAACTTCAATATTGGTGATGATATCATTCCTCAATCATCCACTGTGCGAAACTTAGGTTTGTTTTTGACCAGCAATTGAACATGGACCAACATATCACTAAGCTTAGCCAAACCATCAACTGGCAAATCCGTAATTTGTACAGGATCCGGAAATATATCGATCAGGATACTTGTGCCAATATTGTCAGAACCATGATTTTATCCCGCCTGGACTACTGTAATGTTTTGTTCAATAATATTGCGCAGAAGGATATTGATCGATTACAACGGCTCCAGAATAATCAGTCTTTTTGTCGCCGAGACGCACTTCCATCAGTCCCCTATTGAAAGAACTCCACTGGCTTCGTATATAGGATCCCATTACTTTCAATACAAGTCACTGAATGCGCTGTGTCCCCGGTATATCGATGAGTGCCTATTAATTGTGAAACGTCCTCATGAGGGCTCAGTCACCACACGTTCGGACCACGGTCTTAATCTTCGTGTGCCAAGGACGAACAAGGGTGCCGTGGACAGGGCCTTTTCAGTGGTTGCTCCTTACAAATGGAACTCAATCCCACTAAATATCCGCAGTGCCCAAACTGTCACCGGGTTCAAATCCCGTCTCAAAACATACCTTTTCTCATGATGTTGCCTTTGTCTGTTTTGTTTTTGTTTTCTGTGTTTCTGCGCTTTGTATCCTCTGGTATTAGGCGCATTATAAAATACTTACTTACTTACTTACTTACTACTTACTTACTTACTTACTTACCTACTTACTTACTTACTTACTTACTTACTTACTTACTAACTTACTTACTTACTTACCTACTTACTTACATTATAAATGCCGTGTTACTTACTATTCACTTCAGTAAGCTCGTCTTTTGACTAACGTTCATTATTGATCAAGGTTTCCATTGTATGCAGTTAACATCAAAGAACCACCTGTGTATGAGCTTGTGCATTGAATTGGATTACACATGGGTTATTCAGTTTATCGATCGCAAGATGGAGAGCGAACATAATGTATAATACGTAGGATTACACGCCTGTGCGGGAAGTTGAATCTTGATGCTATAGTTATTATAGTTTAAGTTGGATGAAATATTACAAAGCAAACGCATAGTAACAATACTCTGTTACGCTTTGTTTACCAAATGACTATGCATATTGTTATGCAGCATTTTTATGGTAAATAATAGTTGCTAATGTGAAACTTGTCAAAGTGATCACACAAGTAAATGAGAGCATGATACAGAGACCGCTTCATTTACTTACGTCATTCGCTGCTGCCTTGAAAATTAATTTCGCCTCAAACGGGGGAAGAACACGTATGAGCCCGAACTTTACCCACACAATTTCTGGTGTTTTTTTTTCAGGAAAAATACGCATACAAAAATTGCAACGAGTGTCAACTTGTAATGTAATAATTATTCTCTTCGAATTATGAAAAACTTGTTTTTGCAATAGACCTGACCTTTAACGGGCACATCTATTGCAAAATATGTTTAAGGGAGTACTACACCCATTTTTTTTTTGCGTTTTTTGGTATTTTGTGAAGAAATGAGAAAAAATGGACAAAGTGGTATGCAAAATGAACGGGCAAATCTTCAGGTTCTATTGGTGGCATCAGTATCAATGTAGCTTACATGCATTTAAAGGTAGAAGCCAAAAGGTGGTACATCACTGATGTTTTAAATTCACTTCATTTTGGAAAGTTTACTATCAACAGATTTCGTTAAAATTTTGAATATGTGTTGCTAACGCATTAGACAAATAATGTTAATATGTACACTGGGAATAAGTCGTTCCTGATTTCTTTTATGACTTCATGAATCAACAAACGAACTGGTTAAAATGGTTAAAATCTATTTTCAATGTTGAGCTGTATTCTGTATTTTTAACTAGCGACATTATTTCACTGAAACTTAATTAAGCCATAGGGAACATGTTACCACAACCATACTACAGCAAAAAAATGTATATGTATTGCTTGTCACCTATACCACCATATTAGGTAGTTTTTCGCAAGCTTCACTCTTGTGATTTTGGTAACTATTTTACCTTTCCTTGTCCAATCCATTTCAACTAGGCAATCTAAATTGTACTCACCATTTACATCTCAAGGTGTGTTAATTTATCCACCACATACTTTTCACTATATATCCGTAAAAGACAAACTAGACAAAATATCAAAATTGATGCCTCATTATGATTTCACAGACTATCACGTGTATTTCAAAATTGAAGCCTAAATTTGACCTGAACCGAGTGACTATAAACTGACCTATGATGACCTATAGGCTTTTGAAATCCTAACAACACATGGTAGAAGTTACATAGTATTAAATTCCATCCACTATGGAAGAGCTTATTTAATTTAGTCAGTGTTATTTAGCATGCATGGCTGAGTACTTTTTCTATAGATAGTATAACAAAAGATTTATTGTATTCTATTCAAGTACTCTACTTGAATAGAATAAATTATGTTTTGTTATGAAACACACATCTGAGTTACTAGGATACAGTAAACAAAAAGTATATAGGGCCAAAATGATTTAATAAAAATGGTTTAAAAGCACTTTGTATGTAGAGATATTGTATAAGTTCAGGACATGAGATGATGAAGATATTTATGTACTTTATAAATTTGCAAGAAAAAAAAAGAAGAGGGGTACTGATGAAAACCATGGTATTACATACCCTTAACTCCATTCGAAGAGAATGATTATTACAAGTTGACACTCGTTGCAATTTTTTTTATTCGTATTTCTCCTGAATAAAGGAGAAATAGTGTTGCTAAAATGGGGGCTCGTACGGGTCCTTCCCCCCGTTCGAAGCGAAATTGGTTTTCAAGGCAGCGGACTGAATGACGTAAATGAAGAGGACACTATAGGGGAGAGTGGAGTAATCCCACACACCTTTTCACTTTAGCCTAGTACTACACATTAAAACAACGTAAGATAGAATAAACCATACCAATATCAAGAGTGGGTAATACTTTAATTATAAGCACGTTCTCATTAACTAAACCTGAATTAATTAGTTAGAAGATATGATGAAACAAAATCCCGATCGGTACTGGAAGCTCATTGAAGAATCAATTTGGAGTGTCAAAAAGAATTGAATTTTTGATTATAACTTTTAATTTATTTCTAGAACCTCGGTGAAAGATTAGTTCGGGATTACCCCACCACTCATGTATTACGCTTTCTTATACTTGCACTGATAAGCTGTTAATATCAACACGATGTGTCCACGTCATATCTGTAAGCAATCGTTCTAATGTCTTTTTAATTGTACAGTCCACCCCTCTTCATCACTACAATATTTCCTACGTATCCGAAAACCGATAATCAAAAGTCAAAAGTGTCTAATTTCGTTTCTATTATTTTGTAGGATTAGCTCCCAACCTCTTGACCCTTAATGTGCATTCTGTGAATGTATCTTTGTAGTAGCTTTTGCTTTGCTGCAGAGTAGTGTGAGAGCGTCACCTTTCTCAGGTTAGCTACAACAGCACCGTTCGGGATTACCCCGCGTTCGGGACTACCCGCTGTTCCCCTTTGTTCACGAGTAGTGCATAACACATGAGCCCTGAGCTCTTTTCATGTTCGTTCATGTATAAAAACGCGACCTTCAATGTACAACAAAAGGTTAGCTCCCGGCCCACTGAAATTGTTTATTTGCATAATAAACACAATATTGATCACGCTCAAATTCTAAGCTCAAAATATTGTTTTTTAGTCCAAATATTTCTCATGATGTTGATATACATATGATTTGTAATATCACAGTTTACTATTCTTAAACACCTATGAAATTCCTCGCAATTTCATTGGTTCCTGCCCGTGATATGACACGATATCACACGGCTTGCTGCCGGAACTACATAACAAAATGAGTAAGCCGGAACTACATTTCACAACCTTGACCCATTATTGTCGTGACCTTTTGAACACATAAACAACATTTCAATCATTAAATCATGCATAAAAAATGTTATTACGTCGCGTAAATCATTGAATAAATTGAAATGACATTATTATATTTTTATTTACATAATAAAGGACAAGTACATCAATTTTACCAACGCCACCGCTTAATCTAATGGTGTAGAGGTTTATGTAAAACAAACCAAAAAATTATTGTCGGCTGCTAAAATACCGTAAAAATGGATCCCGTTATGGATTCTGAGAAAGTCTATTTTGAAATTGCCCCTGGCATGTTTTTCGACATATTTAAAGATCAAGAAATGATCGATGTCGCTGAAGAAGCGGATTTGCTTTTTACAAAAGATACGCCTGCGCCTACAACCAGTCAAGCCAGTCATGTGGATGAGGACCTTGCCCCGCCTGTGGCATCGAACACCTTTGCTTGCTTTACGTTGGAACACATAAATGAGATCGAAGCAGGAAGCAGGCAAATATTCAACAACACCGGGTGTCAATAGATTCAAAGGTGAGCTGAAGTTTTAAACCCTATGCCACGGCGAAATATCTATTCATCACCCATGAAGTGTACTATTCCAATAAAAATTAAAAAAAATGAGCAACAACTATAATCATAGCCTAGTGTACTAATGCCCGAGAGTAATTTTAACAACATAGCCCCAAACTTCCCAAAAGCCAAGCAATACATGTACATTTAAATTTAACACTTAAAGGGGCATTTCGTGATCCACAGCCTCATCCCCCCACTTTTCTCATAAAAAGTTTAGATTTTTATATCACTGGAAACCTCTGGCTACATAATGTTTATGTACAAAATATTTCTTGCAGATTAATTCGTTTAGCAAAGATATCGTGAAATTTGAATTTCGTTCTGGTGCACCAGAACGAAATTACAACGCATTGTCTATGGAGCAGTGTAATACACATAATCATGCATAACTCGCGAACGCAAAATCGGAATCAACTGAAATGTTGGGAATAGGTCTTTTTTGTGGACGTCTAATGAAAAATGACATAAATAGAGGATGCTAGGATCACGAAATACTCCTTTAATGTGACCCTTGCCTAGCCTACCTCATACTTGCATGACTTAATTTAAAGGCTAGGCCTAACCTAATTCATGAAAACAAATGTAAATTAGTGAAGGCCTATCTTCAGAAATCCTAATAATAGTATCCGTAAATATGCACAAAACCAGCCTGATATTAGTGATAATGATGTACGTGTGATGACCACTTGCGAATGGAAATGCGGTGTACGTCATATTTAATATAGCTAGGCCTGCACACGAAGAAAACTTGTTTGAAGACCTACGAAATGCATTGTAACTTAATTGATCAAATTAAGGCCTAGCACTGGGTTAGTTCTGTTAAGCTTAAACATTTTCAAATGATTTGTCATTTTTACAGCCTGGTGTAAATCTCGAAGCTTATCTGAAGACATTGAAACCTGCCCGACCGAAGAACTGGCAGAGAGGCTTCGAAGATTCTATGCAGAGGCAAGAAAGATGGATGGTCAGCCATATTCCAAAAACGCTCTGTGTGGACTTCGCTCGAGCATACATAGATACCTAACATCAGCACCCCACAACAGGCAGATTAACATTATGCGGGATGCGCCAAGAGAGCAAATAACATGCGTGTTGGTGTCCTTAAGAAACAAAAGAATGAAGGGCTTGATCATATCAGACATCACGAAAACATCCAGAAAGCTGACCTGAACACACTAATGGAGTCAAATGCGCTACCCCCCCCCACCCCCGAGGGTCTGCAAAAGTTGGTTTGGTTTCTAATCCAATTCAATTTCTGCCGCCGTGGCGGTGAAGGCCTTCGCGAACTAAAGAAGGACTCCTTCGAGTTCAAGATGGATGGTAAAGGTCTTGAATATGTCCAGCTGCGGTATAATGAGGCCACAAAAAATCACCCAGGGGGCCTCGTCGACACGAAAGAGCCGCAAAAGAAGATCTTTGCCACTGGGCAATCCAAATGTCCTGTTGTAGTACTACGCAAGTATCTAAGCAAGCTTAGCCCAAAATGTGACGCCTTATACCAACGTCCAAGACCCAACCTGAAGTACCCAGATCATGAATCTCAGTGGTATATGAACATCCCTCTAGGGGTTAACAAGCTAAGAAATATGACGAAGGTAATCTCAGAAGAAGCCGACCTATCCAGGGTATACGCAAACCATTGCATCCGCTCAACATGTATTACCGAGTTGTCAGAGAGTGGGTTCGACAATATAATCATTTCACGGCTGAGTGGTCATCGCAATCCGACAAGTATCACATCTTATTGCTCAGATGCTAGTGAAGGTCAGAAAGAAGCGATGAGTAATGCACTGGCATCAGCATTGACCCCATGCACAGCTGTGGTACCATTCAAGGCACCACAAGTAGGTCTACCTCCACCACGATCTAACATTGAACCACCAACGCCTAGCCTACAACTTGATGGGCCTAGCTCTACTGGACTGTTTTCTAACTGTAACTTGAGCATTGGCAACATCAATGTTAACTTAAAGTTAACCCACATAGATTTTTTTAAAGGTGATTAATTAATTTGAAAAAAAAAATCAACATGACAAAAGCGATTTTATTCGATATGAAGTCTAACTATTTTTAACTATTATTACTGCATGATAAACTTCTACATCAATATGTTCAAGTACCAGAACTTTCTTGGTTTCATCCTCGCGTTTCTGAGGTCCAAATACCAACTTTTTGGGGATTACTGTGAGCTAACTGTTGTCTCAACTTTTGAGTTGAAGGGAGCCCTCTATAATAAGCAATGTGCGCCGTGCTGTTCATGTCAATTCACCCATGGAATTTTCATTCGGATATCTATCCATTGCATTTTAGATACCTGATTTTCATGCAAATTTAACAGTCTGGCCCCGGGTCTGGACATGTCACAATGACATATTGCCACATACATTTTTTGGTATTAAACATTAAACTTACGCTAGCCATAGAAATTGTGTACGTCGGAAGCGAACTCAATCCACTCTGTAAACTGTCCGCTCGTGCTCATCATGCCAGGAAAAACACTATTTATTTTCTCTCAGCAAGCTCATTCATATCTTTCATAGAATTCATATCTTTCTAAAACACCATGCTATGAAAATTGTAATTTTTTAAACACATCCATGATCGTACAGAGTACGATTCAGAGGTGCATTTCCGTTAACATTGCCACAAAATTCAATTTGAAGTTCACGTGTTTGCAATCTTATCAGCTGGATCGGGCTGTTGACACTAGTTGTTTATGCCGCTTCACCAATAGTGCGCAAAGCGCAAAAACAAAAAAGTTCGTTTGAAATTTACAAGTTTCAGATAACTCTTGAATCAAATAAATATTGTTTTCACCTCATTTAGTACAACGGTTCAAAAGCTAGAGAATTTAAATACTTTGAAATGTCTATAAATTATAATTAGAGAATAAAATACAAACACTTCATTCATAAAAAAGTTGTGGACACCACGGGCGGCTCACATAGTAATTTACTAAATTTACATATGGATTAATGCGCTGTACCATTATTTTTAATTTCGTGTCTACCGCTGAAAAATTCCGCCTGTAATTTATTTATTTTGATATTTTCAGGTACTTCTAGAAACATATTTATTACACAGTTTAAACTATTAAATTAAAATGCTAAGAAACGTAGAATTTTAGCCTAGATTCTTTTATTCAAGTCTTGGACATTTCCGGATTTAATTGGCCGAATTACGTTGCGGCGGCTCACATAGGAATTTATTAAATTTACATATGGATTAATGGGCTGTACCGTTAGTTTTAATTTCGTGTTAACCGCTGTAAAAAGCTTGCGTAGAAAACAATTCCGCCTGTAATTTATTTATTTTCAGGTAGTTCTAGAAAAAACAACAGTATTTTCAAACATATTTATTACACAGTCCATAGGACGATGAGCTAATGTTTCATTGAATAGAAATCAACCAGGCGCTCAGAAATTTGTTCAAATATCACGCACCCTATTCAATCTACCAAAAAAACGTTGACAACGTAAAGAATTTCCAGAATTGTTATGTATCTTTAATGCGCATTAAAGATACATAACAATTCTGGAAACGCTGTATTATGTTGAAAATAAAATAAGAACACTGATTTGCTGTTGATGTTCAAAATGGGACCAAGTTTCAAAAAGTGAGCCGAGGTGGGGGCTTTTTAAACTTGCTGCTTTCTTACTATGTGGTGAAAGTAAATTTGAATGAAAATCAAACATGTTTGTTTGATAAAAAAAAATCAGACTAGCAATGGATGTTTAAAATTGTGTTATTCTTGATTTATGACAATAAAATGATTAATTTATAAAATATTAAAAATCAGGTAGGGGTAAGTTCGAACTTGGGCAAATCCAGCATAAATGGATTAGAAGTCCATCGCTGTACCGCTGCTCCACACGGGGACGCAATAGATGAGCCTGTTATAATAAGGAATTTATTAATATGAATGTATATTGTGGTCCAGAAAGAATAAAAGAATTGTGAAAAACTTGAATTTTGGGCGAACGGGGCTCAGAATTTGTATGTAGGGTATTCAAAAAATGGTATATTTGAAAGTGAATCTCAAAAGGTAGTGTGAAAGTGATGAGCCAGTAGTGCTATAGCCACCTAGAAAAGTCTGGATATCAGTGTTATTTTTTCAATAATTTTGGCTATGAAATACCGCGTGAAATGAAGCAAAGAATGTATGTTTATTGTCAAACAATAATTGACCGTAGGATTGCTTGCACTTTTTGAATTAATGAGTTGTTAAAATATTACATTTGGGGCAGTAAATAAGATTTAGCACGGTTTTAGATATATTTTGTACCCAGTGAAAAGTATCATAGAACAAAAGCCTAGTGTTTCGTGTAAATATAGTATCGCGGGAACATCCGGGTTTTTTTTGTAAATTTACTGGTCACGGCTACCGCCTGACTCAATTTGTGACTCAATTTCTCCCCCTGTCAATTTTGTTTTATTTCGTGTTTAAAAAATAAACATCATAAACTTAAAAATGGTATATCATTTGACTTCAAACAAAATCCAGAAGCGGGGTTATGGTTTGTTAAACTTTGCTCCTTCAACAAAATTATAGCTTTTTCGTTTCTACATGTGTCTCTTTTTCCACATTGCTGGCAATAAATATCGAACAGTCATAATTGGCGGTCATTTCAAATCATCCCCAAGTCAACGAGGTTTAAGAAAGTACTCTCATTGTTAATTGTTGGTTATGCATACCTATACAAAATACAATGCCTGGTAACCCACCACTTGAACAGGATTTAGCAAAAGCAAACAAAGACCAGAGCTATCAAAAGTTCTATACCCATCTAAAGTAGAAGCTTATAATCCACTTCAACAATAGGATAATTTATTAGTGTTTCATTATCAAAATGAGATCGATGTCGGGCCAGCTTAAGTTACCGATGAATACGACCTTGTGTACATTTTACACCGTAACTCAGAATACAATGTAGGGAATTTACGGCTCATTTGTGCTGCCGGGTCACATTTAAAGAATTACTGCGTGTATCTTAAGGGGGTACTACACCTCTGGCCAATTTTGTGCCTATTTTTGCATAGGTAACAAGTAAGATATGTATTATAGGGGCAAGGACTACAACTAATGCACTGAAAATTCAGCAACTCAAGGCAAGTAGTTATTGATTTATTGATCAAATATTGGTTTCCCTCAACTGTTGTCTGTGCTGAAATAAAATTTCCAGTGCAGTAGTTATAATCCTTGCCCCAATAATATACATATCTTACTTTTCACCAATGAGCTATAATTAAATCAATGATAACAATATTATAAAGGCAAATCAGGGTGTGTCAATCAATAGGATTGAATCCAAAGAGTGAATCATCAATAATTTCACATGAAGTGGCTGAGATTATGCATAATGAAATCAAGCTGACAGAAACTGACAATCAATATGATAAAACATTAATAGAGTAAACATTTGGTCATTTCAAATGTTTAGTTTTAGTTTTGGTTTTGGTTTTGGTCACGTGGTTTCCTATTATCCTGCCTAACCACTTGACTCACAACATTTGTATCAGGCAGATTCGGTTTTCGTTTCAGTTTCTTATAAGTGGTGTGAAGAAGAAAAGTAGTTGGTTTGAAGTTACCTGATCTAAGTATACAAAAGAAATGTTTAAATTTCGCAGTGCAATATTCACGAGGAGAGAAATCGAGCATGTCGATCTACATTGAAAAACGTGGTTTAGAAAACCATAATCTAGGGCTATTTTAACTGTAAAAAATATAGACCATCGAAATATTTGCATTCGACATTACAAAAGCAGCGACTGAGTTGTAATAAACAAAATCGCGACATTACAAAAGCGGCGACTGAAGTGTTATAAACAAAATCGATCCATGTACTTAATCCTATGTACCAGAATCAATGGAAGGCCATTATACATGTTATATATGACTTCCAATATAAGCTAATGACTTTTACTGAAGGAATTGTTTGCTGGAAATTAAAACAGAAGATATAGGGGAAAATAGAGAAGATAGAGGGGGAAAGAGAGTTTGTGTGGGGGAAAAGAGAGAGTGTCTGTGGGGGAGTTAAGGGCAGGGAGAAAGGGAAACAGATGGGAAAGAGCATTGGAAGTGAAAAGGGAAGGGGGAGGAGAGCTCAAGATAGATTAGATATAGAATATAGGGGAAGCGAGGATGGGGCGAAGGAGACACTTAGGGAAGAGGAGGTTATATAAGTGGGGAGAGGGGAGCCTAGGTAAAAGGTATGAGTTGTATACTAATTCATAATCAAATCATCTCCATGCATCGTCTCTTTCATACAAACATACCCCTCAATATACGCGCATGTATATGATTTCTAGGTCTATAACGCGGGGTGTAATATGCCACCTTCGACAGAGAGCATCAACTGTCGTCCGCGGGGATAGATTTCCGATATCAATCATGATAATACTTATGTTAGCACAATAGGCTATTGTATACTTCTGGTTATACCCTGTACTGTGTCCTCCCAGCATAATAGTGTTATGATTGCAGACCTGATCTGCTCTACTTTTTAATCCCTTGATTTTTGGTTTCTGAACAAAATAGAAACCAAAACTAATGATTTGAAATGCGGGATTGGTATAAGAACTATAGTGAATCAGTTATGCCAAGTAATTGATGAGGCGTAATATGCAGGGATATTAATCACCTTCCTGAATACCCAGACTATGGTCAGGTTACACCACATTTCGCCATACTGCATTTTAGAAACGCTTGCTGTTAGAATAAGAACAATTTTAATGCTAATTTATTGCACATTCTAGGGAAGCGTGGTTACCGTTTTAAAATAACCGAGTGAGAGGGTTTTCAAGAAAATATTTTTCCTGTCAAAACTGAAACATCCTCTGTATAAAAGAAAATATGAATAATAACTGCACATCATATATATAGATTCGTGATACCCAATTGTGGCACATTTGATGTCGTTTATGAGCCAGAGAATTTTATTTCAATTTTATATACGCCAAAATATTTTTTTTTAATTGAGCGAGAATGAAGATAGAAAAAACGTTGAAAATTCCATGTATAAATTACATTATACCCCACCAATGATTACTGTTTCGTTTTTATGGTAATCTAATCTTTTATTTTCTGAAATAAATTAGGGGTCTAATGTGGATTAATTGTATAATTGATGAAAATATCGACGTGTATAAAAGAAGCTACTAGAAAAATGGTAGGCCACGCCATATTGATAACCTATGCTTTTAGTATACGGCGAGTTCGTAGCGCACGTGTGAATCAAAATCGATATACTATTGCGCGTGTATAGCCTCATTTATTGACCTATTTCTGTATATAAAATACGCAGTTTATCAACTATTGAGCGCTATTAATACACATTAATGTTTTTAAACAAATAAAATTCCAAAATATCGTACGTTTTCTGTCTTTGCTTGTCACGTGGTATGTAAGTAATGAAGTTGCGATTATATTTTTAAATTTTCATCAGGACACCATCAAGTCCTGATAGCTGAGCGGTCTAAGGCGCTGGTATTATGTCATTATTGTATATGAGTACATTATAGCGGCTCAGTGCAGAGTGGGTCTGAACCCCGCCGGCGCCTCTGACAAAATAAATTTCATTTTTTTTTTAAATTTCATATTATGTTAGGGAAATGTGGCTTGGAGAATGTATGTATGGCGAAGAGTGATGTGGGTACAGGTCACGATCATTACGTCACTTCTACAGCGAATTCGCTGCTGTAGTGACGTAATAATCGGATTAACTACCATAGCAATAGCTGAATACAAATTTTGAATAGATCGCCCTGAAATACAACGTTCACATGGTACCTCTGCATTGAACCATAGATTTAAAAGAATTCGGCTGATCAATCGCACCTGTAAGATCTTTTGAAAGAGCTGTATTGTATGCAATCTATGATTGCAAACATACACAGCTGATGACTGCAAACCTCTTTTTTCTATTTTTAAAAACGCTTTTTGCCATTTTTTGGAACTGGTAGGGGGTATATAGATGTAACTTGGTATGGTGGTGGTAAAGGGGCAGTCTTAAGATCCCACGTGATTTTTGTCGCAAAATATTCAAATTAGCCACCTCATTTGCATATTTGTTTATTTTTAAAGGCTTTTTGCCATTTTTTGGAACTGGTGAGGCGTATACAGATTAAACTTTTTTAACCATTTTTCGGAACTATATAGAAATGTAATTTGGTGGGGTGATGGTTAAGAGCAGTCTTAAGAACAAATGCTATTTTTTTCGGAACTGGTAGGGGGTATATAGATGTAACTTGGTATGGTGGTGGTAAGGGGCAGTCTTAAGATCCCATGTGATTTTTGTCACAAAATTTGCAAATTAGCTACCTCATTTGCATATTTTTTATTTTTAAAAACGTTTTTAGCTAGAATAGAAGGCTGACGCTGCGCCAAAACAGGTATGTAAGTGTATACTTATTTAATGATAAATGAACTACCACTACATGTTCCTGACAGTGCTGCAGTGCAAAACTTCTCATGCAATTCCATCGTTAACATTACATTCAAATAATAATTACATTGTAAATTGGAACTGACACCAATTTTTTTCAGGAATTCTTGTTTATATTAGAGAGATTGCGATTTCGAAACGTATGTATCGAACGGCACTGGAATCTATTCAAAATCACTCTCCTGTGACGGGATTTTGAATATATTGCACGGGCGCTTGATACTTATACTACGTTTAGAAATCGCAATCTATCTAATACCCACTTCA